>NW_018127906.1:5645-6949 GCF_001952655.1 Monopterus albus | reverse complement strand
TCTAAAATGTGGCAGTCTCTTGGAAACAAAGGAAGACATAAGTGTCTATGTAGGAATTAAGACAGAATAGGTATTTCTCCCTTTTTAGGGTGCTGTCCACAACCATTGGAGCAGAGAGGATGATTGGAGGATGGACAGACTGAAGGACCAATCTTGGGAGGGTTAAGTTTAAAACCACAACCTCTCCCCAACAGTTTGGACCAATCAGTTAGTAACATCTTTTCATATAAATGTTGTATACCGCGAAGTTGAAGTTAGTCTTTTCTGTTTATCCTAAACAGTGAAGCTCCATGTGCACATGCTTATTTTGATACGTTAATGCATAATAAATTTCACACTGTGAAATATCTTTATATTTAGTCTTTTCTTTTCAATATACGTGAACACGTTCGACAATCCCAGGCAAACTGGCACTGAAACTGCACAATCTGGGAATGCCTGCAGTGATGTGTCATTGGATTAAGGACTTTCTCACTAACAGGCCACAGGTGGTGAGAATAGGAAGCTGCACATCACCCACACTGGTCCTGAACACAGGCACACCCCAGGGTTGTGTGCTGAACCCAGTTCTCTTCACTCTGTTTACCCATGACTGTTATGCCATTCATTCCACAAACACAGTTGTGAAGTTTGCGGACGACATACTGTCGCTCTGTAGAAATTTGCAACTGAGCGGAGAGACCAGCACGTTTCAGCTTCCTGAGGCAACTGGCATTGCTGCTTGCATGGTGCAGGTAGATCTCAGAAAATGACTCACTACTTGCATGGTGCAGGTAGATCTCAGAAAATGACTCACTACAGAGAGGAGATCCAGCACCTGATGAGGTGGTGTTCAGATAACAATCTTGTCCTGAACACCAACAAGACTAAGGAGGTCATTGTGGATTATAGGAGGTCCAGGAAGACAAAACATGCTCCTCTTCTCATACAAGGGGAGGTGGTAGAGCAAGTGGATAACATCAAGTTCCTGGGCATCCACATCACATCTGACCTGACCTGGTCTCTGAACACATCCTACCTAGTGAAGAAAGCCCAGCAAAGGCTTTTCTTCCTCAGGAAGCTGAAACACGCTGGTCTCTCCTCTCAGTTGCTCGCAAACTTCTACAGAGCGACAGTAGAGAGCATCCTCTGTGTGACAGTGTGGTACGGGAGCTGCACTGCACAGGACAGAAAGGACTTGACCCGGTGGTGAAAACAGCTCAGGGCATTGTAGGGAGTCCCCTTCTGGATCTGGACTCACTATACACTGACCGGATCCAGAGGAGGGCCGGACGGATTGCTGCAGACCCCACCCACCCAGGCAA
>NW_018127906.1:0-3621 GCF_001952655.1 Monopterus albus | reverse complement strand
TTCAGCCCCCTTTACTCTCATATCCCTAAATAAAATCCAGTGTAACCAACTGCTTTCAGAAGTCACCAAATTAGTAAATAGAGTCCACCTGTGTGTAATTCAATCTCAGTATAAATGCAGCTGTTCTGTGATGGCCTCAGAGGTTTGTTAGAGAATATTAGTGAACAAACAGCATCAAGAAGACTAAAGACCACACCAGACAGATCACCACTGGTTGTGGAGAAGTTTAAAGCAGGAGTAGGTTATGAAAACAGAGCACTGTTCAATCCATCATCCAAAAATGCAAAGCGTATGGCACAATTGCAAACCTACTAAAACATGGCCATACACTTCAACTGATGGGCCAGACAAGGAGAGCATTAATCAGAGAAGCAACCAATAGGGCCATGGTAATTCTGGAGGAGCATGTTGTTGGGCTCAGGATACTGGTGGACTGCTCATATTGGTCTTTGAGACTATTTATTTTGTACACACGTACATAATATAGTAGCTGATATTCTGTAATTCTGTTATTAAGCTAAGGCTATAGTCACCATTCACATGTTGTATCTGGTTTAAAGCTGCACGTGTAGTCTGTAAATTATATGCATTTACCGGATTAAGTGTTGAAATGTTGATTGTTATTGCGTGGTGCACCCAAATATGGCAACCACATGTGGTTTTATGAAGACTGAATCAATGGTCAAGTTTTATTTTGATAACGCTTTTAGAGCGTGGTCCCTCTTAAAATATTAAGAGAATTGTTAATTGATATTCATAATATTAAGCAAAACCTTTGGCATCACAGTTGTCTGTTCCGGGTTGTCTAATGCGGACCAGTATCCTGTTCCTCTTTAGAAGCAATCTGGAGAAACATACGGGTGATCCTGTCTTCATTGATATAACTGTTTATCTTTATTTCACAGGTCAGTACTTACGATCACAAATGAAAGCCTTAAGCTTCGCTTTACTTGTTTACCAGCAAACGATATTTTGTGATGATTTGTGTAACTTTGAGGTCAGTTTGTGAAAGTCTGTGAGTCGCAGCATGTAAGGGCGTGCTGAGCTGCTAATCTCGCATCGCTCTACGCTAGTCTCGAGAGAATCCGTCAACTTGCAGCAAATGTGTTTAGCTTTGTAAGTGGTTGAGAGGATATATTGAAGTATTTCTTTAGTAAATGTTAAAACACTGAAGTGGAATGTATAAATATAAATAATGAGTTCAATGACTTAATATGTTATGCTTTGCAAGTTAAATACAATTATTGTACAATTTATAGTATTTAGTCCAGTTTTGCATAAGTTTAATGCACTTGTGTAACAGTCCAGTTGAGTGATCCTGAGTTTTGCATTATATGCCACTGAAGCTTTAAGCACATTAAAGCTGCACTATGCGTTTTATAATGTTGCTTAAGAGAGTTAACTGACAGTATAAAAGTGTGTTGTTATATCTTTTTCAGCTTCTACAAAAATACGTGTTGTACCAAGAGTGAGCAGCCCCTTATTCTTAACCCTGTAACACATGCATTTGGCCCCGATCCCCAAGAAAATGATTCTGGTGAGGAAGCTGTCTTACCAACAGGAAAACCAAACTAAACCCCTACAGTTAAAGTTTGAATTTTATAAGCTATTAATTTAATCGAAAAAATTTCTGAACTGCTTTGCTCTGTTCCTTTGTGTACAAGATGAACTGTCTAATACATCAGAAATATTTATTTATTCCCAGTTCTTGAAGAACTTACTCCACTTAAAAAAACACCAACAAAGGAAGGCCATCCTTGCAAATCTAAACAAAAAAAAGCTCTAATCATGCTACTTGCAGAATGCACCACACTCTTAAGCTGGACCACAGACACCATGTGTCCTTTAGCCTGCACCAGAGAAGCATTTCATGGCCTGACCTGCACTAAACAAGCCTTACTTCCCCTAGCTTGTACCAGAGAAATATCAAGTGATATGGAGACCACAGACCACTCTTCGTACATGTGAACATGTTATTGTATTTTCAAATGCTGTGATCTGCTGTTGACTGAATACATTTTTATAAAATCTGTTTAATTACTTATCCACAAAAACTTTTTTATTCCTAGCACTCCTGCAACATATTCTCACAAATTTTGCGATGATGATGAAGGACCACATGAACATTTTCACAACTTTCCAAGGATTGAAATCTGTTGCTGAAGAACAGATTCAAAATTACACAGATAATCTAACAGCAAGTTTGACAGGGACCACAGATGATACTTACTATGAAAGTAGCTGAAGCCATGGGAACACAGACTTCATTCTGTATATGTTTTATTTTACTTTATAAATTATTAATGTTATTTTTTCATAGGTCACATGCTGCTCAGACTATCAGATCAGTTCAGATTTTTTGCCTGATAATTTCAGACATGTTTGAAAGGGTTAGGGCATTACTGCTGATCAACTAACAAATATCAATTCACTGAAAAACACTGGCTCTTAAAGGTGGAGGAGACATTAAACAGTGTGTAAAGAGAGTCATAGGTGTAACATTAACCCACTCTCTGGCCAAGAATATCAACATGTGAGGTATAAATGGGAAGATTGGCTTCCAGCACCTGCAGATAAAAAAAGTTGTGATTGATACGTATGACTTACTGACTTCCTCACAGATTCACTTTGACTATGCACTTTTTTATGGCTGGGTTAACCCTACACATCTTGATGTCCAATTCTGAATTCTGTCCTATATCCTATTTTTTTTTAAAAAATATCATATGTGTGTGTTATAGCTGCTGTGCAACATAATCATCTGACATCTGATGCCACGGACCAAGAAACTGAGACCAGGATTACAAAATGACTTCAAAATGCACCATATATGAATGGAGGACTAAGCAAACAAATGACAAAGCGATGATACATTTATGAACGTTGAAAGGCTATACCAAACTGTTCACTGATGTTGCTGCTGTTTCAAGAGGAGATAGTGTTCCAGTGTCTTTTTTGCAGTCTTACATTTGATGCAATGTTTTAGATATTTTGGATGAGTACTTTTTTTTTTTACTTGAGTAATATTATTTTGAAGTACAGCTACTCTTACTTTAGTACAATTTTTGGCTACTCTACCCACCTCTGTTTTGTGACCAGTACTCTTATTAAAGACAGTGTTCTGCTTTTATTCATCGGGCCTTATAATTGACTTCACCATCGACATTATTGACAGTTTTATGCCAACATGGACCGGAAGTCTGATGTGACAGGTGCCATACTGTGTGACAGACATGTTGAAAGAAGTGACATGGTCGTGAATTGATATGCTGAGACACTTGGTGAGGAACAGGTGCGGGAGGGTATAAGAGGGATGACAGGTGGGTGTGCTGTGTTGGTTCTGTTGGCGGGTGATGGTGAAGTTCGGGGAGAGACCTGTAATGTTCTGTTTTGTTACTTTTTCCGGTGAGCACATAGTGCTGCATTTTGCAACCCTTTTCTTTCTTGCTCTTGTATGTTTGAATAAAGCCAAGAAAAGACAGAGATGGTGTTCTCCTCATTGTCAGCCTAGGTGCCAGCACACAGCTGGATAGTTAGTTGCACAGTTAGGTTAGGATCGGACCAGCTCTCCTCAACCCAGCCAGTGGTCGTCACAGTACTAACTCGTAGTGACACAAACAA
>NW_018127905.1:3095552-3106006 GCF_001952655.1 Monopterus albus | reverse complement strand
GTGCTCTCCCCTGTCTGTCTGTGAAGTTTTTGAGTAATGGATGTATCAGATATTAAACTGATAAGAACAGATACTACACTTGATCTTAGCCAAAAGGCCAAGAAGCAATGCCTCCATGCTGTCGGAGGCGAACGAGCTCTTCTCTGCACGATCGCTGTCATCGAGGGGTTCGGCAGCACGTGGCGATGCACAAAACAAAGTTGCGTTTGTTGTCAGTGCATGAAGCTATAGTAATATTAAACTACAGTGACGTTTTGTACAGTAGGCAAGAAGCCACAGTAACAAAAGCCCAGTCCTCACTTGCACAAAACAAAGCTTTGTTGGAGAGAGGCACAAAAGTACTTGGTTCACTAAAACTAGGACACCACCCAGAATGAGAGGCGCTCCTCTGTAGCTGCCTTTTAAAAAGTGAAAGCACAGAAGCTGATGGCCAAGCAGCCTTTGAATTTACTTCACAGACAGACAGGGGAGAGCGCGAACGCAGTCCCCCACTACCAGAAATTATGCAGTCGAGATTGTGTCACTTACTTCCCTGATTCTGTTGTAAAAAACCCCTTACTCATGCTTCAGACATGAGTGACCAGTTCAAGCCCGTCAGACTTCACGTCTGTTAAGTAGCATAAATTAACAGTATCTTATCTATCGTTTCCAGAACGACACTTATTTTGCAATCTATTCTTGCACAATTTTCCAAGAAGATGAAAAATACTACAAGTTGACTCAAAGCTGAATATTACTGAATATTAATTACAAATGCTTCGTACACTCTGGTACCAGTAAGAATGTCCATAAGCTGCCGCCTGCCTGGTGTGAGGAGACCTTCAACATCACCACTGACAGTGGTGACTATTCTGCCACCTGGTTTGTGAACCAAACTGTTTTGAGGGCAGAGATATGGTGGCTCTGCTGAGATGGTAAGTTGAGACCCAAACTCTCCTCACTGTTGCGAGGCAGCTGCGCCCTGGTGCAGCTGCTTATGCCTTTTCACATATTCTCCTTGAGAGAGTACAGGGACCTGGGGGAGAAGCTGTTATCTGCATCCCACCTATATTGCAGAACCAGATCTATAGGCGGCCCCAGAGGATCGTTCTACAACAGAGTGTACATAGATGCAATTGGCATACCCAGAGGAGTACCCGATGAGTTTAAAGCTAGAAATCAGATAGCTGCAGGGTTCAAATCTTTTCTTTCCTGGTGGGTCGCAGTAAATAAAAATGTGGATTGCATTAATTATGTCTGTACAGATTCTCAGTCATTCAGGTTATAGTAAGCTGAAAAAACTGAACTTGATTTCTAGGTCGAAGACGTTTCACCTCTCATCCAAGAGGCTTCATCAGTTTTGGATTGGATTAATTACTTGTACTATAATCAACAACATTTTGTGAATCATACCAGAGATGCAATTAGAGGCATAGCAGAACAGCTAGGCCCACCTTCTCTCATGTCGTGGCAAAATAGGATGGCCCTAGATATGTTGTTAGTCGAGAGGGGAGGAGTATGTAAAATGTTTGGCATATTTTGTTGTACTTTTGTACCTAACAACACTTCCCCAGATGGCAGCATCACCGAGGCCCTTGAAGGAGTGACAGCCCTATTCAAGAAGCTGGCTGTGAATTCTGGCATCAACAAGCCCTTCGCCAGCCTCCTGGAATCCAACTTGTTTTAACAAAAACCTGAAAGGGAGAGTTTAAACAATGAGATCCTGGGATGAACAAGATTAAGAATTATGTTGTAAATAAAGTGATTCTAAAAGTTTAAACAGGAGGGACATGTCAGGAGAATTACATTATTAAATATGTTTTAAACTGTGTTTTTAATCAATATATTAATCAGTATATGCTATTCAATGGATTTTAAACTTTCAGAACAGTCACCTGTGAGAAACTGCTTGTGTGAACTGAAAAACATGTCTTATTTCTGTTTTAGTACTCTGTGTGTTGTTATATGTTCAACCAAATGGTGTTCCAGACTTAAATGAAGCCAGCCATAAACTGTGCCTGCCATATACTGTGAAGATAAACAGGCACAACAGCTTGTTTAGTGTCTAAGGGGTTATCAGGACAACCCCCTTCAACTTACTTTTGTTGTTTAAATCTATTTTACAACTTGATTAATGTCTGGGTTGCGTCTTTAGGCAGTTCCCTTTCTCCTATATATTGTGATGTTCAGACTAAGCTCATTCAGACAACTCTGTATGCTCATGCTGACTTGTCTCCTTGCTGCAAGTAAATAATAAAGTATAATTCTTTTTTCAAAGTTGTAGGCCTGCTTGACACTACTCAGTACAGTCTCAGAGTTTCTTTAGGAAACACCTGTCAGTGAAGGGTGAAAACATTCATCCTACATTTGAGTGGTTAAAGATCACCGCAGCCAATGGGTTAGTCACGCCCTATGTGGGCTATGTAGAGTTTGAAGTAGAGGCCACGGGTCTGACGAGCCCAGAACGAAGATTTCTCATATTCAAAGATTCTGCCCACTCATCCACAATGCCATGTCTCATAGGGTTGAACATGATCAAAAAATGCAAAGAGCTAGTGCACACTGAGTTTGACACTACACTTCAGGGTAAACTTGACTCAGACTGGAAGGAGGCCTTTCATCGTCTGCAGACAGTAAAGGTGGCAGACAAGCTCTCTTTTGCTAGACTTGCTGGGAAGGAGGTGGTCCATGTGCCAGCCTCATCAGCTGCTTCAGTCATGGCTAGGGGATTCAGGACTGTGAGAAGAATGGTCCTTCACTGCTGTTAGACCCTATAAGTGCACAGTTACCCGGAGGTCTAGTTGTTATCCCCACCTTAGTAGCTTCTGAGAGCCACATTTTCCTAGTCCAAGTCAAGAACCTGTCAGATGACAGAGACATTTGAATAGCACCTGCAAAGGCTTGAGACTGTGCTCAAGCGACTGGCAGAAACTGGTCTTAAGGTTAAATTGCAAAAGTGTGCTTTTCTTCAGGATTCAATAAAGTTTTGGGGACACCAGGTGTCAACAGAGGGTGTAAGGACAGATCCCTCTAAAGTCTCTTCTGTCCAAATTTGGAAAACCCCAACCACAGTTAAAGAGCTCCGGTCATTTTTAGGCTTCTGTAGTTATTACAGAAGATTCATTCAAGGGTTGTCACAGATTGCAGGTCCACTACATGACCTAGTTAAAAAAGACTGGCCCCCTGTTAAGTACTATGTGGACTTCTGAGTGAGACTGCTTTTGAGCAGTTAAAGGAAACACTTACCTTGGCTCCCATTTTGGGATTTACCGATTTCACACACCCTTTCATAGTTGAAACAGATGCAAGTCAACATGGCTTGGGTGCTGTATTGTCACAGCAGCCAGCAGGGTAGCACTAAGCGAGTCGTTGCTTATGGTAGTCGTAGACTACGCCAGGCTGAGAAGAATGACCGTAACTACAGTACCATGAAGCTAGAGCTGCTCTCCTTAAAGTGGGCAGTAGCTGAAAAGTTTAGAAGCTACCTGTTAGGCTCCAAGTTTGTCGTCCTAATGGACAACAACCCTCTCTACCGTCTCAAGACAGCAAAGCTTGATGCTATAGAGCAGAGGTGGGTGGCACAGCTGTCAGTTTTTGACTTTGAGGTTAAATGCCGTCCTGGTTGTAGTAACGCTTCTGCAGATGCCCTGTCTAGGCAGGAATTTGCAGGGGAGCCTGAAATGGACCCTGATGCAGATTGGGATGAATGCATTGCCGTCTGTAATTTGATGAGGTGAGGGACAGTTTTAGATTGTGATCTTGTCAGAAAAAGTCTCAAGTGAGTAACTAGGACAGAGTGTGAATAAATACAAGGGATGGAGAATCAGTCATTTTTATTCAAGAATAAAAGTTTTTCCACTGTCTTTGGACTGAGCTGGTTTCATCTCTTGCTGATGACCTCTCCAGCCTTGGAGAACACACGCTCATACAGCACCGATGAGGCTGGTGTACACAGGTACTGCTGTGCCAGTGAAAACAAATGTGGGTACACGTGTCTGTGCCCGTCCCAATAGGTTAGTGGATCGTCACATGTTCTCAGGGGAGGATCTGTCAGGTATCGCTGGACCTCTACAGTGGCATCAGCTGTGGAATTCCTGTGTGTCCATGCCAGTGTGGCTTGGTCATCGAGACTTTGCCACAGGTTGAAGGCTGCAAGACAGTGTTCCCACATTGGAGAATGGGGTCTCTTCCTAGCTGGCTCCATGGTGATCGCACACCATCAGTAATGATCATACCGACAGCAACTATGCACACACCTGTGAGACTGTCACAGTGCAGGTGCATTTATACGGAGACTTGATTCCACACAGGTGGATTCTATTTATCATCCTTTGTCATTTAGGTCAACATTGGATCATTCAGAGATCCTCACTGAACTTCTGGAGAGAGTTTGCTGCACTGAAAGTAAAGGGGCTGAATAATTTTGCACGCCCAATTTTTCAGTTTTTTATTTGTTAAAAAAGTTTGAAATATCCAATAAATTTTGTTCCACTTCATGATTGTGTCCCACTTGTTGTTGATTCTTCACAAAAAAATTACAGTTTTATATCTTTATGTTTGAAGCCTGAAATGTGGCAAAAGGTCGCAAAGTTCAAGGGGGCCGAATACTTTCGCAAGGCACTGTATGTCTGGTTCCTACCAGTTCTAAATGCTGGTCACCTCCTGCTCTTCTCTTTAAGTGGTTTTGATCTCCACACTCCATTTCACTCCTGTCACAACTGTTTGGCCTCATTTCATGCCATCGAGGGGCCATGAATTTATTGTTTTTAGACTTCTTTACCTCACCTTATCTTCTGTGACACTGTGTAAGACATTCATTTGGACTTGTTGCTTACCTGAAAATTTGTAGTGGCTTACCTTGTGTATTTGTTTTGTGAGTTCTGCTGAGTCTTAATCTGTAGAATCTGTTCTTGTGCTCCTCTTTTGCTTCTTCACCAGTGGATGTATGTACATGGGAGTGTAGTTGCTAGTTATTTTGTTGTTTTGCACATATACTTATCAGCAACTTGCTCAGTGTTTTCTCACCTGATTTTTGTGTATACCTGCTTCAAAACGTGCAATGTTAGTTACTCCAGTTTTTGTGTTCTGTGAATTCACTTAGCCAGTTCAGTATGGTTCTCACCTGAGTTATTTATAGTTATCCATAACCTGCTAGAGGTCTGGTTGTCTTTCTGTGGATATCTTACGTGTGCTTTGTTATGAAATCAACCTCAATATCCCCACCTCCTGGTCTGCATTGGAGTTTTCAGACAAAAAAAAAGGCTCAAACCTTAACAGAAAGCTGCTTTAATAAATCATTTTAATCCACATTGCCCCTACTGGTTTACTGTCATACTTTCAAACTTTGGATGATGGTGAAGGTGATATTGTGTCTTCCCTCTCTGTGTTAGAAACCAGGAAGCAAGAGAGATGTGGTTCAGCTGTGTGGAGCTGTTACAAGATGGACAACAGAGAAGTCAAGCAAGAAAATGTTTTCCAGGTAAAAAACACAAACCTGTCATACTTGATGCTGAACTAGGAGTCAGGCTGACCTTTTGAGTGTTTGTGGGATATTTACTAATCCTGTCACAAATTACCATCGGGTGCACAAAATACTGATCAGTACAAATGGGATATTTACTGACACCAACAGTGCAAATGAGCAGAGTTATAGCAGTGTTAGTTTAATGCACTTCTGCTTATAAAGAATGTGAAGTTGTCATCACGCCGTGTTGAATTTTGGCTAAATGTACCATATCTGGACAATCACGTTCATTATCCTCCTGTTATGAGAATTTCCTTAATAAAGCAACAAAGTCACTGGAATCATTTTGAACAGTTTACTTTCTTGCAGCAAGGAGACAAGTCAGCACAATGGTACAGAGTTGTCTGAGTAAGACAGTTTCACACAACATAATATATATAGTAAAAAGGCACACCCTGATAACGCAACCTAGAAGCTAGTCATACTGGAACATGTTTATCGTGCAGTTGACGGTTGTGTCTCGCTTTGTCTGGAACATTCTGTAGTCGAGTGTATCACAGCACACAGTTTCACATGAAAGATAGGAAATGTCCTTCAGGCTTACACAGTCAGTTTCTCACGTCTCTCTTCTGAAAGTTTAAAACATATTAAATAGCATAAATCATGATTAATAACATTTCCGTCCTGTTTAAACTTTTAGAAACACATTATTTACAGCATAATTCTTAATCTTGTTCATCCCAGGATGTCGTTGTCTAAACACTCCCTTTCAGGTTTTCATTAAAACAAGTCATACTGTATATGGTTCACTCAGATCAGAATCAGAAAGGTCTCTTTTCAAGCCCATCATCCGGTTCATGGTGATCTCCTTCTTCTTCGTCCTCGTCACGGACTTGTTGGTACATGGTCTTAGTCAGAGCAGTGTCTATCAGTCTCTGCATCAGTCGCAGACAGGGAATGCAACAACAGCCACATACAACCAGCAGGGCTGCAGCCACGGACAGAGAGGTCAGCAAGGAGGCAATCAGGCCACTCCATCATCTGAACCAGGATTCTAGGAAGATGGTGAAGGGTTTGTCAATGCCAGAATTCCCTGCCAGCTCCTCAGATAGGGCTACCAATCCTTCAAGGGCCTTGGTGATGCTGCCAGCTGGGAAGGTATTGTTAGGTATGAAAGTACAACAAAATGTGCCAAACATTTTACATACTCCTCCTCTCTCAGCTAACAACATATCCAGGGCCATTCTATTTTGCCATGCCATGGGAGAGGTTGGGCCTAGCTGTTCTGCTATGCCTTTAACCTTTAATTGAATCTCTGGTGTAATTCACAAAACGCTGTTGGTTATAGTACAAGTAGTTAATCCAATCCACATTTTTATTTACTCTGACCCACCAGGAAAGAGGAGAGTCAAACCCTGTAGCTACTTGATTTTTAGCTTTAAACTAGCCAGGTACTACTCGGGGTACGCCAATGTATGTACACTCTATTGTCAAATGAACCTCAGGGATTGACCGCTCATGTGGTTCTGTAATGTAGGTGGGCTGCAGATGACAGCTTTCCCCCCAGCTCTTTGTATTCTCTTAATGAGAAAATGTGAAAGGGTGCAGCTGCCTCTCCACAGTGAGGGGAGTCTGGGTCTCAGCTTGCCGTCTCCGCATATCCACCATGTCTGCCCTTGAGACGGTTTGGCTCACCAACCAGGTGGCAGAGTAGTCACAATACAGACCAATCAAAAGTATTCATACCCCTTGAACTTTTCCACATTTTGTCACATTACCACCACAAACTTAAATGTATTTTATTGGAATTTTATGTGATAGACAAACACAAAGTATCGCATAATTGTGAAGTGGAAGGAAAATGATACATGGTGTTCAAGATTTTTTACAAATAAAAATCTGAAAAGTGTGGCATGCATATGTATTCAGCCCCCCCGAGTCAATACTTTGTCAAACCACCTTTTGCTGCAATTACAGCTGCAAGTCTTTTGGGGTATGTCTCTACCAGATTTGCACATCTAGAGACTGAAATTTTTGTCCATTCTTCTTTGCAAAATAGTTCCAGATCAGTCAGATCGGATGGAGAGCGTCTATGAACAGCAATTTCCAAGTCTTGCCACAGATTCTTAATAGGATTTAGGTCTGGACCTTGACTGGGCTATTTCTAACACCTGAATATGCTTTGATCTAAACCATTCCATTGTAGCTCTAGCTGTATGTTTAGGGTCATTGTCCTGCTGGAAGGTGAACCTCCACCCCAGTCCCAAGTCTTTGGCAGCCTTTAACAGGTTTTCTTCCAGGATTGCTGTTTTTTTAGCTCCATCCACCTTCCCATCAACTCTGATGACGAAGTATACCACTTCTCATCGGGTCCAGATGATGGAAAGAATATTTAGTCACACAAATACCAAAGTGCACTTAATTACCTTTTATTCACAGATGCGCATCTGGAGATCATACAGCAGCAGCAGCCAAGATGATCTGATCTTACATCTCTAACACTGTGTGTTATATACTATTCTTCCCGCCTCCTTACATTCCTTAGGATGCAGCTGAGATCAATCAATACTCAACTAAAGTTCTATCCCACCATACACAGTGCTTTTCTCATGACACTTAAGTCTTCCTCCCTAAAACTAAGGTACTTTCCTGTGATCAAAAGCACACATACACATAATGATTACATGAACACTCAGTAATGCTGAGAAAGCTAAAACTTATCCTTATCAGTTCATTAAGTATAAACAGTGGAGTGTAACCAGACATCTTTATGTCCACTGTTTTCAATCATTTGCTTTCTCCTGTGACTCCCTTCATGTGAAGCAGTGCTAAGCACTACTCCCAAAAGTACATTTCAGTTTAGAGTGAACACACATTGCAACTGATTAAAACATGGTTGAAGGTTACATTCTTGTTCAGTTCAGTTATATGAAACAGTGCCCATACTTCAAAATCAGTGACAGTTATATTCCATATAAGCGCATGAGATACTAGTGTTAGGGCTACAATACTTATTCTTATATGTGCACAGTGAACAGTGTTGGTGCTTAAATTGCAATGTCTCACACAGTTAATATCTCACACTGACTAGCTTCCTTGCTGAAGAAAAGCATTCCCACAGCATGATGCTGCCACCACTATGTTTCACAGGGGGGATGGTGTGTTCAGATTGATGTGCAGCGTTAGGATTCCACCACACATAGTGTTTTGCATGTAGACCAGAGCACCTTCTTCCACATGTTTGCTGTGTCCCCCGTGGCTTGTGGCAAACTGAAAACGGGACTTCTTACTGCTTTCTTTCAACAATGGCTTTCTTCTTGCCACTCTTCTATAAAAGCCAGATTTGTGGAGTACATGACTAATAGTTGTCCTGTGGACAAATTTTTCCACCTGAGCTGTGGATTTCTGCAGCTCCTCCAGAGTTACCATGGGCCTCTTGGTTGCCTCTCTGATTAATGCTCTCCTTGTCTGGCCTGTCAGTTTAGGTGGACTGCCATGTCTTGGTAGAATAGCAGTTGTGCCATACGCTTTCCATTTTTGGATGATGGATTGAACAGTGCTTCATGAGATGTTCAAAACTTGGGATGTTTTTATAATCTAACCCTGCTTTAAACTTCTCCACAATGTCATCCCTGATTTGTCTGGTGTGTTCCTTAGTCTTCATGATGCTGTTTGTTCACTAATGTTTTCTAACAAACCTCTGAGGCCTTCACAGAACAGCTGTATTTATACTGAGATTGAATTACACACAAGTGGACTCTATTTACTAATTAGGTGACTTCTCAAGGCAGTTGGCTGCACTGAATTTTATTTAGGGATATCAGAGGACGGGGGCTGAGAGGGCTAAATCCATATGCATGCCACACTTTTCAGATTTTTATTTGTAAAAAATCTTGAACACCATGTATCATTTTCCTTCCACTTCACAATTATGTGATACTTTGTGTTGGTCTATCACATAAAATCCCAATAAAATACATTTAAGTTTGTGGTGGTAATGTGACAAAATGTGGAAAGGTTCAAGGGGTATGAATACTTTTGCAAGGCACTGAAGTGTCTTATTTCAGTGCATCTGACACCACAAAGTACCAACTGCCCAGGAGCTCACTGATGCCCTGATTCAGGTCTAGGAGGAGATCCCCCAGGATCCCATCCACCGACTCATCAGAAGCATGCCTAGACATTGGAGTGCATACAGGCATGCGGGGGCCATACATACTTCTGAGTCACATTATGAGTTGCTGTGATGAAAGTCAAGCAACTTGGATGAGTCTGTGATTTAAATTATTCAGTTTGATTTTCTATGTGTTCTGGAACACAGCCTTCCATGGGTTGGTGATTTTGGTTTCCATTGACCATTGCTATGTCATTTTATTCTGAACAAATTATACAGTGTACATTAATAAAGGTTTTCAACTTAATTCGTTCATCAAGATACGATGTGTGATTTAGGTGTTCCTTTAATTTTTTGAGTAGTGTGTGTGCATTACTCACTTTCCCCCGAAGTTAAAGAGTTACACTTCAAAGTATTTCATTCCATTTACCACTGCAATAAATGGCTTCATATGAAATTTTATTTTACTATTGTTGCACTTTCTGTAACAACGACATCAAAACAACATACCACGTATTCTTCTCCTTATACTCAAAAATGTTCTGGGATGACTTACAAGATTGGTTATGTACAAAGCTCCCAAGATCTGAATTCATTTACATGTAGTGAGATAATCTTTGGTGTTGTATCCAGTGAAGAAAAGCTTGAACTTTTACTCAATTGTATCATATTACTGGGCAAAGTCTTCATTCACAAATCAAGATTCTTGGAGACTTCTTTAATTTCTTTACCTTCCAGAAAGAACTGTCATATTTTTTGATGCTTTGAAAGACATGACATGACTTGCTTTGTTTAAATTATTTTATTTTTTTGTTTTATTTTACATGTTTGGTTAGTGGATATTATTTCTTTTGGTATGCGCTTAGGATTTATGGTTTTAGGCTACTGTACACTGTT
>NW_018127905.1:3079929-3095495 GCF_001952655.1 Monopterus albus | reverse complement strand
TATTTAGATTATTATTATTAAGATAACCTATTCTTTGCCTGAGAGAAAAGTTTCCTTTTCATTTGTCTTCCTGTGGGGGGCATTACGTGTAATGGTGTACAGTCTGCCGGAAATCTATTAGAAGAAGAAGAAGCCACGCACGCAGTGTACGCATGCTCGTCATAAGCGGAACTGCTCAGTGTAGCAGGGAATTGGCTTAGTTAAATAGTGCACTATCGGACACAAAGATGGACCGTCAACCTTAACTGCGGTGAACGATTTCATTGGACTGGACGGTGTAGAAGAAGAGCGTGCTTGTAACGTTACAGTAGCTCATAAAGAATCCTACACAATGGTAGGTTTCTGCGTCTCATTGGCTTTAAAAAAAAAATGCAGGTGGCAGCGCTAAGCTAATGATAGCAAGGTGTATGATTTCAGGAAGTGTTCACCTGCGCTACGTTTACCTAGTTCCTCTCAGCATAGCCTGTAAGCCTAAAGGCCGTAACGTTATTAAAGCATAAAATTTATGCTGGCTGTAGGGCATTTAATCAGCACATGGCCCGTTTATATCACCGTGGTGTAGACAGTTTGACGTTGGATATTCAGGCATTGAGCGAGGCTAATTCTCAATAACTTTCAAAAGACTTTATCGATCGTTGACAGATTTGCTGTGCATTACAGAAGAAACCTTGCTCGATGTTGCACAAGTGGCATTTCATACCAGTGACCCAGTGTTTAACCGTAGTTGCTTTGTAAACCTGGGCGAATGACAGACCACAGGGGAAATGACTAACCGTAGTTAGGGACCGTCTCTAAATTGCTTATAGTGTGGCTAAAACGGCGGTGGTGTGTCTCCTTTTCGACAAACCTTCCACATTTTATTCTCTGTATATTTTAAACAAACTTCTTATCCATCCGAGATGCCACAATTCTATGCACATGCATTTTCCTTTGATTCATGCAGTATGAGCATATAAGGTATTACACCTTGTTTTCTTCTAATAGCTTCTTCATCGTTCACCTTAAACACTTCAAACCAGTTCTAGTGAGGACATCGTCTCACTATATGCACAACCTTTGCTTGTTGGAAACGTACACTGATCAGGCATAACGTTATGACCACTGGCAGTTGAAGTGAATAACACTGACTATCTGTTACAGTGCCACCTGTCAGTGTGTGGGGTATAATAGGCAGCAAGTGAACATTCAGTCCTCAAAGTTGATGTGTTGGAAGCAGGAAAAATGGGCAAGTGTAAGGATCTGAGTGACTTTGACAAGGATCAAACTGTGATGGTGAGATGACTGGGTCAGATCATCTCCCACACTGCAGGTCTTGGTGGGTGTTCTTGGTCTGCAGTGGTTAGTACCTACCAACAGTGTCTAAGGAAGGACAAATGGTGAACTGGTGACAGGGTCATGGACGTCCACGGCTCAATGATGATGAGGTTGCCCTACTGTAGGTTAATCTTTTGAAACTTCCATTTGTACTTTTCAAAAGATTAAAATCTATTTGAATCTTTGTTAAAATTGTAAAAAATGAGAAATACTGTACATTGGTCTCTATGAAGAAAAAGAGTCAGGGGCTATGGTGGTGATATCACACCTAGAGTGGTGAGGCTGTTGAATTTGTCTAAAAAAATTCTCTCTAACTTGTCCTCACGACCACAGTTTCCACTCCTTTTACATAAGTTTTTCACTGAATTGTAGACACATCTGTGCTCTCCCTGACAGTATAACTGTGGAAGGAAATTGATTCACAGAAGATACACAGTGAGCTGCAGAGTGACACGAGTGCCAACCAACTGTCACGTTGACTCCTATGTAAATAGTATTCGGCAGGTAGTCATAATGTTGTGCCTGATGGGTGTATTTAACAGTATGATCATATGTTATCAGAATCAGTTTTATTGGCCAGGTGTGATGGACACACGAGGAATTTGACTCAGGTATATCGGCTCTCAATGTGCAAACAGTAAACCAGCATAAGGCTATGTAATATAACAAAAAGGGATTTACTTGCAGATATTCCATATAATCAGTACCAAGTGTAAAGTGAATGTTTGTATAATTAAGTTGGCCTAACTGCTCAGTAAAAGCTGACTGCCTCATACATCACTGGGTTATCTTGGGGGTGGGGGTGCCTACAATGACGTATAACATATCCCTTAGATTTATTTAGTCTTTGCAACTGTCCTTCCGTATTGGCTTATTGTGTCTTCTACTACATTGACTACAGACCAGTATATCGGTGCCAAAGTAATAAATATACTGGAAAATACAGCTGAGTTAGGATTATAGTATATTTGATTTGAATGGTACACAACACAGCCAGACGAATGTGGTCATATACTGCAAGTATATGCACACCGTACTTTTCCTTGTCCCTGTATGTGGCCACTCCACATATACTGTATGAATATTACTTTGCTGTAGGGCAGAGCAGATAATCTTTTCAAATCTATATTGCAGTTTAACAAATCACAATTTTCAAGCAAAGCTTTGATTTTAAACTGTAATTAAAACATTGTTAAAAATGCTACAGATTCAAAACAGTCAGATGTTACAGTCACACACACTGCCCTCTGCAGGTTTCATGCGACACTGACAGATGGCACATTATGCAGTAGGCACATAGTTGCCCCTAAGATTTGCCCTTGCTGTGTAAAGTTACAGATGTCAGTGCCTACTGTAACTGCATTTAATTTACAGCATTATTCTGAAATTCCTTTAAATATTGTGCATCCAAGATGTAGTTCAGTTTAGTTTTAATATGATTAATTATAAAATAATCAAATAAGGGAAGCACTTTGAAGCATTTTACAGGCTACTGTACAGAGTGATCGCTGGTTACTAACCAGCCAAGCCAAAGGAGCAGTGGGGCGGGGGGTCCTGTGGAAGTAGATCGCTACCCTAATGTTTTTAAGCACTAGTGAGTTTGCAGCTCAGCATTTGAGAGTGCATAGATAGACAGTGGTTTGTAGATGCAAATACAGTTTTGAGAGTGTAATCTAGGCCATGCATGCTCTCATTTCTGATTTCTCCACTGGGCTTTGTATGAACGTCTGTCAACACCAAAAGTTTTGGAAGTGTAGTTTTTATGAATAGTCCAAAAGGCCGCCCACCACGAGCCAGAGTCTGTTGGAGGTTTCTTCCGTTAAAGGGAGTTTTTCCCTCCCCGCTGTCACCAAGGGCTTGCTCAAGGGGAATTTGTTGAGTTTTTCCTCTATAATAATACTAATGATAATAATAGTAAGGTCTACCCCTTACTTTGTAAAGTGTCCTGAGATGACTTTTGTTGTGATTTGGTACTATACACATAAAATTGAAATTGAGAAAATGGATGGTTACAGCAGAGAGAAAACTGCATTTGATCTTAAAGATAGCATAACTGTTAGTTTACTGTATATAATTATAATATACTGTAGCTACCCCAACAGAGGTTTAAGGCATTGTACCACTGAATGCTTTTTTTTTCTTCTTAAGAACACTCAGACACACATATATTTTAACACAACTCCGCATAGGAGAAAGGTTTAAAGGCTGTGTACCAGTGCTTCTGGAGTTTGCTTCAGATGGACTAGTGTAAAATGTCTTTTTTTCCTGATGCAAAACGCAAAGGCAGTGTACTGTAAATGTGATGTTCCTGTGTAAGAGTGTTGCACTAGTGTGACATTCCTAAGATGTAGCCCATTAAAATACAATGCAGTGCATTTTTTCATCATTCGTACGTAGATTGTTTTATATTGTTAATATAAATAAACGTGAATCCACTGTGTTGAAATTTTTAACTCCCCATAACGCTAAATCAATGGGAGCCCTGAGCCCCAGCACTCGTTTCAGTGCTGTGGTGGCGATCTCAGGGTATTCTGTCATGACTTTAATCCAGAACACCGACAGAGTTGTTGTCTCGAACATACTTTTAAGGCCGCCGTCATTTGCGATCTCCAGCAGTTGATCTTCTTCTTGCACAGACCTGCTGGATTCACCTGGTTTGTTGACAAATGGGTTGCGGATCCATTCCTTGGCAGTTCGTGGGTCCTTTGTGGTTGGGAAGTAGCGCTCGAACTCTTTTAAAAGCAAAGACAGGTGATCGTGCACCAGCTGGGAGAATGAAGGCTCAGGCTCAGTCTCACCCAAAATCCCCGCTAATGTTTGAAACATGTCCAAAATGCCTCTGTGGACGCGCCGTCCCCACAAATCCAGTTTGGCTTTAAATGCAGCTACTTTATCTGCCAACTTGAAGACAGTTGTCATTTTCCCCTGAAGTGACAGATTGAGTTCATTGAGCAGGCTGAATATGTCGCACAAGTAAGCCAGTTTTGGCGCTCAAGTGACCGAGATGTAACCGAGAGAATGCGGTCATTTTTCAAAATAAAAGATCATTCAGACTCAGATAATAAATAAAACGGAAATAATTAATGATTTCTTGTGCGGCCTGGTACCAACTGATCCACGGACCGGTACTGGTCCGCAGCCCAGGGGTTGGGGACCACTGCTTTAGGAGACTGGTGTTGGCCCACCCAAAGGACATCGTAGAACTCTTGCTGGACTGCCTGCAGTTTGCCTACCAGGCGAACAGGTCAGTGGATGATGTAGTCAATGTGGTACTGCACACCTCCACTCCCCAAGGACCTATGCACCGATACTCATTGTGGACTTCAGCTCAGCATTTAGCATCATCATCCTGGACATCCATCAAGCATAACAAACTTCCAGAAATATGACATCTTCACCACTTTGCCTGTGGTCCACCCGTTGAAATCCCCATTTTACCACTAAACCAATAAGTGAATGTCTCATGTCAGGCATTTTTCTTGAATAACTTTCAAACTAATAATGTTATCAACTTCAAATGCCAGTAGTAGGTTTTCATGGTCAAGCAGTCATACTATGAGGGTCAAACTCTCATGGAAATATGGCTTTTAACTGAGTTTCCCTTGGCAGAGGTTGCACTCTCTTGAGTGCTGTCTGGTTTTAACATAAGGCTGCAACATAGCAAAATGTGAAAAATGTTTATGGCTCTGATTATTTTCTGAATGCACTGTATATCATAAATCTTAAACCTATACATGTATATACCTATACGTTATTTCTTATTGTGTTCTCATATTTTTATTTCTTTTCAGTCACTGTAAGAAGTCATTGATGCTGTTCAGCAGAGAGATGTCACTATCACATTTCCGAGGTGGGGGTTTATAGCATGTGAGGATTTGGATACCCCACCAGAGACTCTGTGCATCTCTAGTGTTGCTGAAGTGTCCAGATATTTTCCTGCTATATTGGCATTTTGCCTCCCTGATTCCACGGGACAGGTTGGCTCTTGCTGTCGCTAGGCCTGCAGTGTCACTGGCCCTAAAAGCTGCATCCCGAGCCCTCAGGGGTCTGAGAACCTCACCTGTCATCCATGGCTTCTGGTTGGCACGAACACTGATATTTTTGAGGTAAGTGACATAATCAATGCACTTTGTGGTGTATGCTGTGACAGCCTCAGTGTATTCCTCTATGTTTGTGTGATTGTTATGAGTGTCTGCTTGTTTGAAAATGTCCAAGTCTGTAGTGTCAAAACAGTCCTTCAGAGCATAAGAAGCCCCCTCCAGCCACACACATACCTCCTTTTGTGTTGGTCTGATGGCTTTCACTCTGGGTCTGTATGCAGGTTTCAGCATGATGGTGATGTGATCAGAGAGACCCAGGTGGGGGAGGCTTTGTAGGCTCCCTTGCATGCAGTGTACACAAAGTCCAATGTGTTGTCTCCTCTTGTTGGAAAGTCCACATGTTGGTGCAGATTGGGCAGTAAAACCTTTAAATCAACTTGATTGAAGTCCCCAGCTGTGATGGGGAATCAGTCTGGGTGCGTTTTCTGTTGTTTATTGATGGCCTGGTAGAGTTCATCTAGTGCCTCACTCCTATCACTGGTGTTAGCTGTGGGAGGAATGTACACAGCTATCAACAGAATTACTGAGTGCTCCCTACATAAATAGAAAGGTTGACACTTGATGATAATAAACCCCACCATCGGAGAGCAGTGTTTATTAACAATAGCAAGAAGAATCTTGATGCAGCCGGCATGTACGGTGATGTAGGAATCCAGCAGAGAAGCCCCAGGCCTCAAAGTTCCTCTGTAACTCCCTTGTTCAAGTTAAAATGTTTTGACTTATATCCTGTATCCACAAGGCAGTGGCGACTGTATCTTTGGCGCAGATTAGATATTTAACTACGTGCACCAGAACATAAACACAACAAACGTGAACACGCACTATAACACACATTTTAAGGCACACAACTCAAAGACAGAGGGGTCGCTGCGTTCATTAGCTTTCAATGTCCTCTCCTTTAAAACCAGCTCCCAGTCTCAGTTCGGGAGGCAGACACGCTCTGCACCTTTAAGATTAGGGGCCTGTCAGAGGTTTTTTCTATTAAAGGGAGTTTTTCCTTCTCTCTGTCACCAAATGTTTGCTCTTTGGGGATTTGTTGGGTTTTTGTAATAATAATAATAAGGTCTATACCTTACTATGTAACGTGCCCTGAGATGACAATTGTTGTGATTTGGCGCTACAAATAAAACTGAATTGAATTGAACTGAATTGTTGGGGTCTGGTGCCAATCTTCATAATACCAGTCACAATGACCAAAATAAATGCAAATAATGATAAACAATAAAGCAGAGAAAAAGCTCAAAGTTCAATTTAATAACTATAAAACAAGAATACTGCTGTCCTGGTGGACCTTACCCTGCTGTGCTACTCTGGAGCTCCCTGATGGTGACCTGTCTTGTTCTTGCTCCAATGACATTGGCTCAATGAACACACTCTGCCAGTACCCTCCCTGTATTTGTATATTTACAGTATCTGCTTTATAGTTCACTTGTGTTGTTTGGCTTTCTGTGTGGATGGCAAAGTAAGAATTTCATTGTGCAGGGAAATATGTTTCCTTACTGTGCCTATGACAATAAACACTTTGAACCTTGAACTAGTGTATATTCAGCAGTGCCACACAATAAACAATAGGGGGAAAAAAACATCCATACCATCAGTTTTTTAAATTGTTTGAAATTTCCTTATTGGACCAATAGTACAATTTACATACCATTTGTTGGCATTTATTTCTTTAAGTTTTTTCATCCCTGTCTCTTTATAGATGCGTTTCATGCTGCTATTCAGCCGGCAGGGAAAGCTGCGGCTGCAGAAGTGGTACACAGCCACAGCTGAGCGTGACAAGAAGAAGATGGTCAGAGAGCTGATGCAGATAGTGCTTGCTCGCAAACCAAAGATGTGCAGCTTTCTAGAATGGAGGGACCTCAAGATAGTCTATAAAAGGTACAAATGTTAACTCATAAACTGTCAAATGTTGTGTACTTCATCATGATAAGACTTCTGGAAGATACTTCCAGCTGCCTAAGTGTTAGTGGGTTTTTGTTTGTTTTTGTGTGTGTTTTTTTTTTTAATGAGGTACTTTATTTAATAGTTTTAACACCATTTTAACTTTTCCTCTATGCTGAGGCTGAATATAAATTCAAAAGGTACATTTGTAACAGGGTGTGTTCAGTGGATGGCTGGAGGAATCACTGGTCTCTGGTTAGCAATGGTGGGGTATGAGTTATTTGTCTAAATCGGGGTGCCCACACCTTTTCGCCTTGCGAGCTACTTTTCAATTTACCAAGTCAAAGTGATTGACCTACGTGCACGCGCACACACACACACACACACACACACACACACACACACACACACATTATTTTATCCAGTCATGAATCTACACAGTCTAGATCCAGGAATGCATTTTTAAACCCTCTCTGCTGAGTTTCTGATTCATAACCTAAAGCTGTGGGCTGCTGGGAGGACACGGTGTCCACATTGTCTGACCACAAACAGGCTGCGGTTTCTTACTTGATTCGGCTCCCCCACTCATTTTATACCCTTTAGTAGAAATTAATTTGAAGGCTGACAAGTTAGTTCGCTCACTGGAGTTTTGAAGTAGCTCGTGCTGTTGACTGTGCATGTTTGGTGACTCGTGTGTCAGAAAAGACGAGCTCTCAGACTGGCTGCCCTGCATGTCAATCAAGTAGCAAATGCCATAGGGAGGGTGGGTGATAGGCTATATATTAATGATTGTCACTTTCTGCTTTTCTTGTTAGGGGTCGCCATAGCGAATCGTCACAGTGACCATTCGCATGTTAACATTTGGCATGTGTTTTACGCCGGATACATCTAATTTTTGAAAGGCACGCGATCTACCAACACTACCTTTGCAATCGACATATTGGGCACCCCTGGTTTAAATCCACATTACATTGAGATCTAGACTTTATGGTTTAACTTATACATTTGGAGAGAGGTTTAGCTATAAGTTCTGATAATTATGAGCTTCAGTTCAGGAAACACTATGGTTTGAAGAGAGGCATCAGATGTTAGCCATGAAGACATTTAGCTGTTAGCAGGAGTATAGCCATTAGCTCTGAAGATTCCACATAGTAGATTGGGGAAGTCGTCTTTGTTCCGAAGCCTTTGGGCTCCAGTAGAGGTCTGTAGGGATCTGAAGTTCCAGAACACCATTTAGAAGATGTTACTCATTTTCAGAGTGCAGCTGCTTCTCTTTCTTGTTATAATGAGCTGGCTTCGTAGTCTGCAGTTGTGGTTCTCTGCTTGGATAATGCCTCCACCTGGGTCCATTCTTTACACAGGGTGTTTAGAGATGTCTCGATGAACAAACGTATTTAATTTAAAGAGCCCATGGCATTGTTTTGCTTGTTTTTTTTACTTATCTACAATGTTACAATGGTGAATTATCACCTTAGATGTGGCCTAAAGTAAAAAAAAAAATTAGGTATATGTATGTTCTAGTATGCCTATGCAGAAGCAGGTTTATACAGTTTATACAGGTCTCGCAAACTCTTGCTTGTGAGACGTTTTTCTAATTAAATAAAATATTACTTGATTAAGGATTTCCTTGAATGGTCATAATCTCCATGCAGTTGCGCGTTCATGTGAGCTTGCCTGGCATTCACTGGTGCCTTTGTAAAAGCGGAATTTTTTGACTGCACCCAGTTTTGTGGATATGTTTTACTTCCTGCTGCATTGTGACCAGAAGATGTGGGGGAAAAATACCGGGCCTGAGGTTACTGCATGTCCAGGAATGTTCATGTACAGGGACTTGTTGCTTTACCTGACTGGGTCTAACCTACAAACAGCCAGCTTTTGAAGCCCCCCCCCTCATCAATGCTGGATTCCCCCAGAGCACAGTACTTGTTTGTTGTGACTGCTTGAGGCCAGTGTGTCTGCTGCATGTGATGTGTTGCTGGTTAACGGGCAGATTAACGATCCATGATGATGATGTTGGTGCTATGCTACATTTTGGAATTAATTACAATACTTTGGGGATGTATGTGGTCATGTGGGGGACAACTCGGCGACCACCAGTTGGATTTATTGATCTTGGAGCTACCGTATTTTCCGCACTATAAGGCGCACCTAAGAGCCTTAAATTTTCTCAAAAATCGGCCGTGCGCCTGATAATCCGGTGTGCCTTATGTGTGCACTGAGTTCCAAAATCTGTAAAAATGTTGTTGTGCGACTTTGGTAAGCACTCCGCTTGATTGACTGTCGGACCATTTCCCACTGACACAGGGACGTAATACGTACAGTCTTATGCAAAAGTTTAGGCACCCCTTGATAAATAACAGATTTTAGTGATTTTTTATTTGAACAGATGTTAACACAGTTTCTCTTGGAAATGGAAAAAATGCACAATATTTTCAGCAAACAGTGATGCATAGTTACTTCTTATGCCATAAATTGAACAAAAATAAAAAATAAAAACATTATTATGGCATGGTGCAAAAGTTTGGGCACCCTAAGAGTTCCAGAGTCTCAAAGTCTCTCACAAGGTATCAGACCTTAATCAGCTCGTTAGATCTGATGCACAGCAACAGCTGTCATTGGTAAATGCCAATTTCAAAGCTGTACAAATACTTTGACTCTTCAAACCTTGTGCACACACTTGTGGACACCCAGCAACCATGGGTTCCTCTAAGCAGCTGTGTAAGACCCTGAAAATGAAAGTTATTGACGCCCACAATGCAGGAGAAGGCTACAAGAAGATAGCAAAGCGTTGTCAGCTTGCAGTTTCCACAGTAAGAAATGTAATTAAGAGATGGCAGATCAGGGGAACTGTGGAGGTCAAGATGAGATCTGGAAGACCAAGAAAACTCTCGGACAGAACTGCTCGTATGCTGGTCATAGGGTGCCCAAACTTTTGCACCATGCCATAATAATGTTTTTATTTTTTATTTTTGTTCAATTTATGGCATAAGAAGTAACTATGCATCACTGTTTGCTGAAAATATTGTGCATTTTTTCCATTTCCAAGAGAAACTGTGTTAACATCTGTTCAAATAAAAAATCACCAAAATCTGTTATTTATCAAGGGGTGCCTAAACTTTTGCATAAGACTGTACACTACGTAGGCTGGCAGCGATAAACCAGTCTAAACCGGTCTAAGGACCCCCGAAAATGGCACCAGTGAAGAGACATGCTTACGAGGCACAATTCAAACTACAGGCTATCAGTTACGCGGTTGTAAATGGGAATAGAGCAGCTGCGAAAGAATTCAAAATCAATGAATCTATGGTTCGGAAGTGGATTTGTGGGAGAAGATTGATTAAAAAATAATGTGAGTGTATTGTTAAATAGTAGAATAAAGTTCAACTAAACTCACTGTTTTGCTTCCGTTACGTTTTAGCATGCGCCTTATAATACGGTGCGCCTTATGTATGGGTTAAGTACAGAAATGGACCCCGTAATTAAGACTGCGCCTTATAATCCGGTGCGCCTTATGGTGCAGAAAATACGGTACTTGAAAGGGAGTGATGTTTCCACTTCTTGGTGGGACTTAACAGTAAGTTAAAAAAAAAAAAATAAATGTTGCGTGTCTGTTAATGCATTGTTTCTGTAATGTTAGGGAGAATTGTTGTAAGGCTGGAGAAGTTACTGTGTCTGCATTATGCCAGTTAAAATATGGGGTGTAGCTGCACTGGTCTAGTTCTAGTTCAAGGATCATTACGCTTCGTACAGATGTCTTTAGAATGTTTTATTTTTCTCTCAGCTCCTCGGACACCGTGAAAGCTACAAAGTAACAAGAATCTTAAATATATACAAATATAGGCACATGAACAACATGTACATCTCACCGTTTGCGCCTCTAAACCATGTGCAGATAACGTTTGGGCTGTATGTCTCTTCTCTGTCCATGTTGTCTCTGTCCCATAATGCCACATTTGGTGCTCTTCACTCAACTCCAGTCACATGGTTCACACACTGCCCTTCAAAATAAACCTTTTTACCAACAAAAGTAATACTCTCACCATTAACAACGAACATAAACCCACATCTCAAATGAAACCTGTCATTTGGACAGTTACATGGGGTTTCTCAATTACCCGCTGTGTGTGTGTGTGTGTGTGTGTGTGTGTAACAAATCTTGTTTTTTATCGGTACATATACCGTTGTTTACCTATCTATGGAGGAGAAATTCAAATTAATTAATGCCCTTGCAGTTCATTGTGCTGTCCACTGTGAGATAACGAAATTCATGAATTATCTTCTCGTTTTTAGGAAGAGCCTCTCTGGTTTTATTGTTCTGAAATAATTACAGACTATTTGGAGTTATGAGGGCTGCCAAGCTAATCTAGAGGTACCCAAGATTAAACATTATATGGCTGGAAATGAGCATGCCATGGCCTCTTTAAACATAGGGAAAGGCTGTTGTTTCATGCCAACATAAAAGGAAGTTTAATCCTAATAGTTCTGTTAGAATTTTTTTTTAAATCCAATAAATAGGGTTTTTTTTAACTTTGGAGAAGCTAGTGTTTCTCCCCATCACAGTTTAATTTTAAGGATGTTCAGACAATTAGTTCTGGTATATGGCAATGTAAAAACAAATAATTTAAATTACGGTTAAAAATGAATTCCTGTATTTAACTTAGAAGGCCTCCACTTTTAACTAAACGGCCTTTTATAACCCAACATCTTTTTTCTCTTCAGAAACAGCGCAATAAAAGGCATGCAGAGTTTTAAACAAAAGACTTACCGTTACATTCCCATGATTAACATTAAATCCAATATACAGCAAAGATAAGCCATCCCTGGTAGGCTAGTGGTTAAGGTGCAGCGCCCTCACCGCTGCGGCCCAGGTTCTAGTCAGGGTTGCGTCAGGAAGGGCATCCGGTGTAAAAACGTGGCAAATGTCGAGTCGTCAGTGTGACAATTCGCTGTGGCGACCCCTAAAAACGGGAAAAGCTGAAAGTGACTTTTTTTCTATATAGCAAAGGTCCAACAAAAATGGTCTAGTGTCTCAAAGTTGACAAGGTCTCAGTTCCCCACCCACTCCTACAGCAGCCAATAGTCTGGGATGATTAATGAAATTAAATCCAGTAAACACCAAAGCTGCAACAAACTCCAGCAGTGTTTACCAGCATCTCTCCTCAACCTTCCATGAATTATAAATGGGAAGGTCACAAACATCCATTCACTGTGTTGCATATGTCCAAAAACTCCGATAACCAGTGTCTCTGCATCTTCCTTCACATCTCTCATGCGGCACATGGTTACAAAACATTCAAAATATCGAAATTATTTCCATTAGTTAGCGTAGGACAAAACAGCGATAACAGTATGGGTTTTTCAGTGCCCCACCGTGCTGTACATGCGAGCTGTTTGTAGGTCTCCAGTTGCCCTCCCGTGGTCTCATGCACTGGTTTTTCTACCCAGACATGAGCGAGTTACAAAAGACATCGTTGCTGGGTTCCAAACTGTCCTTCAATTGTGGCAGGTACAGTAATGGCCAAAAATATTGGCATCCCTGCCTTTGTCAGATAACACACTACTTCCAGAAAATTGTTGCAATCACATTCTTTGGTGTTCTCATCTTTATATCTTTTGTTTGCATTGGAACGGCATAAAAAAAAGCAGAGGGGGAAAAAAAGCCAAACCTGATGCGGCAACAGCATTCTGACAATTTTTCCACCATATGATCCATGCCATGTCAGTCATTTAACTGGTTCTTTAATTGTTGTGATTCCTCTTTTTTTAATCTACCGTAAAATCCGGACTATAAGCCGCTACTTTTTTCACAAGCTTTGAACCCCGCGGCTTAAACAATGATGTGGCTAATTTATGGATTTTACAGGCTAACGAGCTTCATGCCGCATTTAGCCTCGTCACATCAGACCAATGAAATTACCAAACAGGTTACAGTGGACCAATGACACTGTTCGAATTAAATCAAATGCACTCTACACTAAATTCTTCAGATCAGTCATTTTGCGCTTCACGCACACACCCTCATCATGGAAAACACACGAAGAAATGCATATGATGCAGCTTTCAAGTTAAAGGCGATCGATCTGGCTGTCGAAGAAGGGAATAGAGCTGCTTGCACGTAAGCTTGGCATCAATGAATTTATGGTGAGACGTTGGAGACACCAGCGTGAAGAACTGACTCAATCCAAAAAAGACGACAAAAGCTTTCAGAGGTAAGAAAAGCAGATGGCCCGAACTTGAAAACGTTCTTGATGACTGGGTGAACACACAGAGAGCAGACGGACGACGTGTTTCCACCGTGCAGACCCGACTGAAAGCCAAAACAATCGCCACCGAAAAGAAGATTGAAGATTTTAGAGGTGGACCGTCATGGTGTCAGATTTATGAGACGAAAAGGCCAGTCCATCAGGGCACGGACGACTCTGTGTCAGCAACTCCCTCCCAACTACGAGGAAAAAGTTACAAACTTCCGCAAATTCACTCAAACAAATATAGCCAAGAATTCCATTGGACCAGACGACATCATAAATATGGATGAAGTACCTTTGATGTTTGACCTGCCTGTCACTAGGACTGTTAACAAGAAAGGTGAATCGTCCGTCACACTGAAAATAACTGGCCGTGAGAGAACGCATTTCACTTGTGTTCTGAGCTGCACAGCATCCGGACAAAAAGCTTCCTCCAATGGTGATTTTTAAGCGGATGACGATGCCAAAAGAAAAACTTCCAAAAGAAATCATCATGAAAGTCAACAAGAAAGGGTGAATGATAGGAAAGCCTAATGAAGGAATGGCTGACAGAGAGCTACAGCAAGCGATCGGGAGGGTTTTTTCACAGAAAAAAAGCATTGCTCGTTTTGGACAGCATGAGGGGCCCATATAACAGATTCTGTGAAAGCAGCCATCAAGAGGACAAACTCAATTCCAGCTGTGATTCCTGGGGGCACAACGAAATATTTGCAGCCAGTCGACATCAGTGTGAATCGTGCATTTAAAGTGGCACTCCGAGTTGAGTGGGAGGCTTGGATGACTAGTGGCGAGAAATCATTTACCAAAACTGGCCGCATGCAAAGAGCAACTTTTGCTCAAGTCTGCCAGTGGATCCTGACAGCGTGGAGCAGTGTCAAAAAATCCACTATCACCAATGGGTTTCGAAAGGCTGGAGTGCTGCGTGACAAAGAGGACAGGACAAGCACAAGGGCGAATTTGCCACGAGATGAAAGTGACATTGAGAGCGACAACGAAAGAGAGACTGAGAAAGTGTGTGACGAAGTGATTCTGAGGCTGTTCAATTCACACACTGAAGAAGACTACTTTAGTGGTTTTAGTGCGCAGGAGGAAGATGACGATAGTGATTAATGACTTTTCTAGTAGGCTACTGTATTTTATTTTGTTAAACAGCCCTGTTACAGGCACTGTTCAGAATTTAATTATTTAATTAAAAGTAAAAAAAAATCTTTCTCTGTAACATCTTTCTGTGTAAATATCTCATGTTACAACGTGGACACCTGCGGCTTATAGAAAAGTGTGGCCTATATATGTACAAAATTTTTTTTTCTTCTTAAATTTAGTGGGTGCGGCTTATAGTCAGGTGCGCTCAATAGTCCGGATTTTATGGTATCTTTCTGCATGCGTTTCCTTTTTTTCTGTAGGCTTAAGTATATAACTCAAACATTTTTTTGTTAAACTAGCGATATTCACGTGTTTACATGTCATGTACTGCCTGTTATACTGGTGATAGGTTACTCCACAGACATACCCCCGCCTCCTGTTTAAAATAAAATATATTTCGCTACAATTTGTCAAAACCAGATAATTTACTCATTTAATCAGTATTTAATTTTGTAAAAAGAAAGTGAATTCATACATTTTATTCATTCATTAGGCTGTATGTTTTTTATCAAAATGATGGTAATAATGTTCTGGCTCTACTTGCACACATTTTAATGGTTCTAGGTGCTGATACACTTTTTTTCAAAGAAAAACTGTTTAATTAATGCTCACTGTACCTTAATTGACACCACAGGGCCATTGTGTACCCTCCCATGCTACATTACAACCCACTTTTTTACCCAGCATTTCCATTTACAACTATTTCAAACTTTGACCTTTGTGTATACTAAACTTTTTAATATATCAGATTCACTGTGCTTTTTCAGATTATTAAGGTGGAGGTGTTTGTCACGCACTAGGGCATTTATATGCCTGGTTGTTCATTATTAATACTGTATTTTCTTTTACCTTGTGAAGCGTAATGCAAGATATATATATA
>NW_018127905.1:3062889-3079906 GCF_001952655.1 Monopterus albus | reverse complement strand
TTATAGTTCACACACCATGTGTTTTCATGTTTATTCAGATGTAACAATGGAATCTTGTCTGAGACCATTTGGGCTTATCAGTAACAGATGGTACATTTGTCAACATTAGAAAGGGGTGCTTGTGAGTAAGTCAAAAGTCAGTGTTTCCGTACTGTGCATATGACAGTAAACGCATTTCCCTGTACAATGAAATTCTTACTTTGCCGTCCACATGAATGTCACACAGTACAAATGAAATATAAAGTAGATAAGTAAGAAAAAAATCTAAGGCACTTTACAGCAGCAAATGAAGAGATATAATAAAAATATATAAGAATATAAGAGAATGTATGCTGCCTGGGAGCTGTATGTGCAGTAGTCAACAGTGGATGTGCAATTATGTGTATGCATGTGCATGTGCAAACTGAGAATTTAAACAGTACAGGCCGTCAGTACGTCATTTCATGATGCATTTCCTGGTAATAAACTCCTGTCAGCTGTTTAGAGGTCCTGCATTTCACACTTCCAAACCTCCAGTTGGAGGGCAGGGGCATGAACAGTCCGATGCTGTGGGTGGGGTGTTTGAGGATGGAGGCAGCTTTCCTACGCACCCTGCAGTGGTAAATGCTCTGCAGAGAGGGCAGTGGAGTTCTGGTGATCTTCTCCGCAGTCTTTACCACTCTCTGCAGACGCTTATGGTCCATAGCAGTAGTGCTGCCATACCAGATGGTGATGCAGCTGGTCAAGATGCTCTTGACGATGCAGCTGTAGAAGTTGCAAAGGATCCTAGGCAACATGCCAAACCTCCTCAGGAAGTACAGCTGCCATTGGGCCTTCTTGTTCAGCTGTATGGTGTTAAGTGTCCAAGTGAGGTCCTCACTGGACACCCAGGTATTTGAAGCTGATCACCCTCTCCAATTCAAGCCCCCGGATAAACAGTGGCTGATGAGATCTCCTCTCCTTCCTCATGTCCACTATTATCTCCTTCATCTTGTCCGTGTTGAGGCTGAGATTATTGTTCTTGCACTATGACACCAGACTGGCCTGATGAGACAGTTAGTGGAGGAGTGGGGGTTCGGGTGGTCTTGGTGTGTGTGTGTGTGTGTCTCCTCTCTGTGCTGTGGTTGGAGGTCTCAAACCAGGTGTAGAAGGTGTTGAGGTCATCCGGCAGGCTGTCTGTAGAGCTGATGATGGTGGTGGTGGTCCTGTAGTCTGTGATGTGCTTCAGGCCTTGCCACATCCATCCAGAGTCAGCAGTAGAATAGAAGCCACTCGGCTTCTCTCTGTACTGCCTCTTGGCCACTGTGATGGCTTTCCTCAGTCCATACTTTGCAGCTTTGTACTCCGTGACTTGTATGGTGGGCACGATGTTGTCAACATAAGTGCTGATGTACTCAGTCACATACTCAGCATACTCCTGCACGCTGACAGAAAAGTCCTCCAAGGTGGCTGCATCTTTAAACACATCCCAGTCTGTTTGCAAAACAGTCCTGCAGGGTGCTCTCAGTCTCCATGTTCCAAAGTTTCACTTGTTTAGTGACGGGGTTCATTTTTTTTTCCCAGTCTTTGTCTGTAAGCTGGATACAGGAACAAAGAAATGTGGTCTGAGCATCCGAAGTGGGCCCTGTATGCACCACGTATGTTACTATAAACATGATCCAGTGTGTTCTTGTCCCGGGTGGGAATGTCCATATGCTGGTAATATTTGGGGAATACAGTCCATAGATTTCAGTGATTAAAGTCGCCTGCGGCGATAAATACAGCATCGGGATGAGCCATCTCTAGCACGCTGACGACATCATGGAGTTTGCCGAGAGCCGCCGTGGAATTAGCTCTTGGAGCTATGTATATTCCAGCCAAAAACACACAGCTAAATTCTCTTGGTAGATGATAGGAACGACATTTCAGCAATAAAAACTCCACATCTGGCAAACAGTGTTTATAAACAGTCTGTACATCTCCACACCACGAGTTGTTGATAAGCACACACACACACACCTCTCCCTTCGGCCTTACGAGTGTCTGCAGTCCGGTCTCCTCGGTGATTCTGGGCCACTGTCTGGCATCCAGACAATTCTGTAATCCTGGCTCTTAGCTCGTCTAGTTTGTTTTCCAGAGACCGCACATTAGCTAGCAAGAGGCTGGGTAGCGGTGGTCGGCTAGTGTGAGCTTTTAGCCTAGCATGGAGCCCTCCCCTCCTGCCGCACTTGCGTCTACGTCTCCGGATCGCTGTCCTGGGGTCAGCCTGCTCACTCGAGGTTGGTGCTTCGGGGCCTACTTGGGAGTGACAGTGGTTGCTGCGGGAGCGGAAAATAGTCGTAGCTCCGGTGGAATAAAACCGGTGAATTCCAGAGGGCTGTGATTAGCGATGTCCAGCAATGCCTATTTGTTGTATGTTGTGACATACATGACATTTGTGCACTGCACAAAAAAGCAAAAAACACACAAAAAAGAAAAAAATTGTGACATTCAATGGCAGCACGAGCACACACGTCAGCCTCGACAGGCGCCATGTTAAAAGTTAAGCGTGATGAGGTGGAAGCACAGAGAGAAGAGACATTCTACTGTATATGCTTTATGCCAACGTTGAAGGAAAGAGTTTTTTTTTCTGAAGTAAAATGTTTTACTTTTGTTCAAATAATCAGAGTACTTCCTCTTTTTACATTCTTACATTTCAAGAACATAGGGGTTTACATATTCTTAACCTGACCAGGTTCTATATTATTTCATTCTGGCAACATGACTTTTATCAACAGTTATATCTATGGAAATGGCGTAAATAGCTATGTGTTTTCAATACAGAAAGGCATTTGAGAGAAATTTATTTTTATGGGGCTGGTGTCACAGATTCAGTTGTCTTTTATCTTGTATCTAAACCATCTTTTGTAAATTTTATGTTTTTCATCACCTATTTTGACATACACCTATCAGGCACAACATTATGACCACCTGCCTAATACTGTTTACATAGGAGTTAGTGTGACAGTTGGTCGGCACTCGTGTCACTCTGCAGCTCACTGTGCATCTTCTGTGAATCCATTTCCTTCCACAGTTCTACTGTCAGGAAGAGTACAGACGTGTCTACAATTCAGTGAAAAACCTATGTAAAAGGAGTGAAAACTCTGGTCATGATGACAAGTTAGAGGGATTTTTTTTTTTTTCAAATTCAACAGCCTCACCACTCTAGGTGTAATATCATCCCCACAACCCCTGACTCTTTTTGTTCATAGAGACCAATGTACAGTATTTCTCATTTTCAACCATTTTAACAAAGATTCAAATATATTTTAATCTTTTGAAAAGTACAAATGGAAGTTAAAAGTTTAACCTACAGTAGGTCAACCTCATCATCAGTGAACCATTGGTGTCCATGACCCTGTCGCCAGTTCACCATTTGTCCTTCCTTAGACACTGTTGGTAGGTACTAACCACTGCAGACCAGGAACACCCACCAAGACCTGCAGTGTGGGAGATGCTCTGACCCACTCGTCTGGCCCTTGTCAAAGTCACTCAGATCCTTACACTTGCCCATTTTCCCTGCTTCTAACACTTCAACTTTGAGGACTGAATGTTCACTTGCTACCTAATATATCCCACGCACTGACAGGTGCCACTGTAACAGATAGTCAGTGCTAGCCACTTCACCTGCCAGTGGTCAGAATGTTATGCCTGATCAGTGTAATTTATATCTCTCTCTGTTAGGTTTCCACCTCATTGCTGGTGTATTGTCTCTTTCTGTCATCACTTATATAGTATCTATGATACCCTGGCCCTTTTTTCCAAATGTTACACCAGAGGAGGGGTATTTTTTTTCTACTTCCCCACCAGATGGAGTTTTTTAAAACTCATCGCACTGGTTAATCGGTGATGGTAATGTATACATTGCTCTGTCAACCGCTAATCACAGCAAGAAGAATGGACATTATTTCCACCAGACAAATATTTTTTCAATAAGGCATGTGCCATCACCAAATACAGTATATTGTCTGTATGTATATGTGCGTGTGTGTGCATGGCATGTGCGTGTGTACATTGCCCATTCAAGGGTGCTTACACCATAACAGGCTAACTGCCTGGTTATTTCCTAACCACTACAGAGCTCAGCATAGGTAAACCACTATCTTCATAATCATCTCCACTGTTTTGAGCATGTTCAGCTCTAGGTTGTTGCAGCTACACCACATGACCAGCTGTTCAACTTCCCATCTATAGGATGACCATCTTGGATGAGACCAATGACCATTGTGTCATCTACAAACTTTAGGAGCATAACAGAGGGGTCCTTCGAGATGCAGTCATTGGTGTAGAGTGAAAACGGCAGAGGGGAGAGCACAGATCCCTGGGGGGGTGCCCGTGCTGATTGACTGGGTGCTTGATGTGTTTTTCCCCAGCTGCACCTGCTGCTTCCTGTCTGTCAGAAAGCTAGTGATCCACTGACAGGTGGGGGCAGGTACAATGAGCTGGGTCAGTTTGGAGTGGAGGATGTCTGGGATGATGGTGTTGAACGCTGAGCCGAAGTCCACAAAGAGGGCCCATGCATAGGTCCCTGGGGAGTCGAGGTGTTGCAGGATGTAATGCAGTGCCATGTTGTTGCTGCATCATCCACTGACCTGCAGGGGGTCTATAATGCCCTTCAGGTGGGCCAGCATCAGTCTTTCAAAGACTTCATAACTACAGATGTCAGGGTGATAGGTCTGTAATCATTCAGTCCACTGATGGAGGGTGTCTTGGGGACTGGAATGATGGAGCATTTGAAGCAGGAGGGGACTTCACACAGCCTTAGTGACCTGTTGAATGTAAGTGTGAAGATGGGGGCCAGCTGACCAGCACACACTTTCAGGCAGGAGGGGGTCACACCATCTGGGCCTGGTGCCTATCATCTTTTTTTTTTTTTAAAGAGGCCATGCACATCCGTTTCTCAGATCGTTAGAGGTAGGGGGCTGGAGGGAAGGGTGGTAATTGTCGGGGAAGGGGCTGCTGAGTCTGAGGTGTGGAGGGTGAGGGGGGAGTGTTGATTCTCAAACCTACAGTAGAACACATTCAGGTCATCTGCTAGTTAACGGTCCTCCACAGCAGAGAGGGATGGTTTCCTGTAGCCAGTGATATTTTTCAGGCTTCTCCACACAGATGAGGGGTCATTGGCTGAAACCTGAGCTTTCAGCTTTTCAGAGTAGCTCCTCTTTGCTACTCTGATCTTCCTTGTCAGTGTGTTCCTGGCCTGCCTGTACAGAATCTTGTTCTGTAGGCCTCCTCTTTGGCATGATGAAGCTACTTGAGTCTTACTATGAACCAGGGCTTGTTGTATGTGCAGAAGGTCTTGGTGGGCATGTACATATCCTCACAAAAGCTGATGTATGATGTCACAGTGCCAGTGAGTTCATCCAGGTTTATAGCTGCAGCCACAAATACACTCCAGTCAGAGCAGCCCTGTAGCTCTCACCGATTTTAAACCATACATCTATCTAAAAACTGTTAGCTAAACCTCCTTGAAACCTAACCCTGACACTAACCCTTAATCCCTGTAAATTATTTAATATTAAGAGAGAGAACTATTAGGTTTTTCACCTGTAGGTCTTCAGGGAGCAATAACCTATATCTGTGTGCTGGTGGTCAGACCTGTTGTATTAACATTCCTTTGATGTAGTATCCCTAGCCTTTCGGGGTGCGGGTCAGTCCTGTTCTCATGAGATAGAAGACTTCATGACATGGAGGTGAACTTCTAATTTGGTCAGTCTTATTCCAGCACTTAAATCAGCGCTGATATCCAAGAGGACAAGTATGGAGACAAGTCCTTTGTCTGAGGATAGGAGGAGATTGTTGGTGACTTTCTCCAATGCAGTTTCTATACCAGGTGTGGGCAAACTACGGCCTGTGGGCCACATCTTTTAATCTGGCCCACCGAAGATTGGTATAGGATTAGCCAAATCATATCATAATTATGACTGCATTCATTTGACCTTGTTCTGTAATGCCTGGCATTCCACCAGGTGGTGCATTAGGCGCGGTGATACATTGACTTGATTTTGCGGAGCCAGGGCTACTCTCAGTTATTACTCTGCTACTGCTCTGAACCCATCTGCAACAATGAGTGGGCCAAAGAAAAGAAAAGTCGACAGTGAGTGCCAAGTGTTCAATAAGGAATGGGCAACTAAATATTATTTTTACTGAAGTCCAGTCAAAGGCTGTATGTCTTATTTGCCAAGAAATCATTGCAGTTTTAAAGAAATACATCAGCCATCACTTTTCTACCAAGCATGCTAATTATGCTAACAACCAGTCAACGCACGAACGGATGGCTACAGCTCAAAGGTTGGCAGCTAGTTTGCAGGCTCAGCAAAACCCCTTTATCCGACAAACTGCCATCCAAGAATCAAGCACGAAGGCAGGTTATTTGCTGGCATTCATATTAGCAAAGACCAGCAAGCCTTTCTACGAAGGGGAGTTTCTCAAAGAGTGCATGGTAGAGACGGCAGGTTTCTTGTGTCCTGAGAGCAAGAACAAATTTGAAAAAATTAGCTTATCATGCAGGACAGTGACTCACCATGTTGAGCTAATTGACAAAGACTTAGCTAGCAAGCTAAACAAAAAACCGGAGTCATTTACATTATATTCCTTGGCACTGGACGAAAGTAATGACATAAAGTACACCGCTCAGCTTTTAATTTTTATCAAAGGCATTAATGAGTTTTGAGATAACGGAGGAGTTTTTGGCCATGGAATCCCTAAAGGGGAAAACGGGTGGAGAGGACTTGTATGACAGTCGGGTGTCGGGAGTCATCGAGAGGCACAAACTACCTTGGAGTACGCTTGCCAACGTTACCACAGATGGATCGCCAAATCTGACTGGAAAAAATGTCGGGCTGCTCAAAAGAATCCAGGAGAGGGTGAAAGAGGACAACCCTAAGCAGGAGATAATTTTCTTACTCTGCATAATCCACCAGGAAGCACTGTGTAAATCCGTATTGCAGCTTGACCACATAGTGAAGACAGTTGTAAAGCTCGTTAACTTTATTCGAGCAAGGGGACTTCAGCATCGTCAGTTTAAGCTTCTTGAAAAAAAACGATGCTGATCACCAGGACTTGCTTTATTGCTCTAATGTCCGCTGGTTAAGTTTGGGGAAAGTATGTCAAGTGTGGGAGCTCAAACAGGAGATTAGCTCATTTTTGGAGCTACTTGAGAAAGCTGACCATTTTCCTTAGCTGAGTGACACAGATTGGCTTTGTGATTTAGCTTTTGCTGGGGACATACTGACACATATGAATGAGTTTGCCCACCCCTGTTCTATACTATGATGGTCTCTAAATCCTGACTGAAAATCCTCAAACAAATCATTCTTGTGCAAGTGGTCACCAAACTGCTTTGCAACAGCTCTTTCAAGAATTTTAGAAATAAACTGGAGATTGGATATTAGTCTATAATTAGCCAGAACACACTTGTCAAGAGTAGGCTTTTTGAGTAGAGGTTTAATTACAGCAACCTTGCAGAACATAGCCAGTTAATAGAGATGGGTTGATCAGATGTAATATGGACGTGTTGGTTGGGGTAAAATGTCTTTGAGCAGTCTGGTCAGGATGGGGTCTAAGAGACATATTGACTTAGATGAAGCAGTGGTTGAGGTCAGCTCAGAGAGAGAAATGGAAGTGAATCAGTCTTAATATAAATGAGGTCTTACAGATGTTTCTAAAGCTATTGTACTTGATGATAAATCTGTGTTAGTTGTGGGAAGTATCTGATTATGATAAGATAAAAATCTTGATAAGTCTGGTGGAGTGGGCCTGAAGACTGATAGCTTCTCCCTGAAGGCAGGAGTCTGAAGTGGGAGTATGAGGGGTGGGAGGCGTCATCAGCAATGCTGATGGTTTTGTGGGTGAGGCGGGTGTTAAAAATGTTCGTAAAGGAAGGCAGTGCCAGTGATCTTGCTGGCTGAATTCACTATGTGTTGCAGAGTCCTTCTGCAGGAGGCAGTACAGCCTCTGTACCACACAGTGATGCAGCCAGTGATAATGCTCTCAATGGTGCCCCGCTGGAAGGAGTGCGTGATGGGGGTGGGACACTAGTTCTCTTTAGTTTGTGGAGAAAGTAGAGGTGTGTTTGAGCTTTCTTGGCCAGTGATGTGGTGTTGTTGGTCCAGGAGAGATGTGCATCCCCGGGAACTTGGTACTGCTCACTCTCTCCACTACAGCACCGTTGATGGTCAGTGGGGGGGTGCTTTAGAGGTTTTCTCCTGAAGTCTACAACAATCTCTTTAGTCTTCCCCACATTGAGGAAGAGGTTATTGTCCTTACACCACTGGACCAGTTGGCACACCTCACTCCTGTAGTTGGCCTCATCATTGTTGGTAATGAGGCCAACTGCAGTCGTGTCATCCGCAAACTTGACAACGTGGTTGGCGCTGTAGGTTGGCGTGGGTCGGCAGTGTAAAGAGCAATGGGCTGAGCGCACACCCCTGCGGAGCCCCTATGCTCAGCGTGATGGTCTTGGAGATGTTGCTGCTGATCCGCACATTTTGTGGCCTCCCTGTTAGAAAGTCCAGCACCCAGATGCAGAGAGAGGTTTTGAGTCCCAGGTGTCCAAGTTTTTGTGTAAGCTGCTGGGGAATTATTGTGTTGAATGCTGAACTAAAGTCTAGGAACAGCATTCGCACTGTAAGAGTTCTTTGAATCTAGGTGGGTGAGGGCTAGATGGAGAACAGCAGTAATGGCATCGTCTGTGGACCTGTTTGACCTGTATGCAAACTGAAATGGGTCGTGAGAGGGAGGAAGGATGGACTTGACGTTCTGCATGACCAGCTGCTCAAAGCACTTCATAATAATTGAAGTCAGTGCTACAGGCCGATAGTCATTGTAATTGGTTGGGTGGGGCTTCTTTGGAATTGGAATTATTGTGGCAGTCTTGAAACACATGGGAACAACCGCTTGGCCCAGGGAGATGTTAAAGATGTCCATGTGGACATTCTTGAGCTCCTTGGCACAGTCCTTTAAAACACGACCAGGTATTTGAATGCTCCCTTGCATGCGGTGTACACAAGGTCCAGTGTATTGTCTCCTCTCGTTGGAAAGTCCACATGTTGGTGCAGATTGGGCAATAAAACCTTTAAATCCGCGTGATTGAAGTCTCCAGCTATGATGAGGAATCTGTCTGGGTGCACTGTCTGTTGTTCAAGTGATGGCCTGGTAGAGTTTATTTAGTGCCTCACTCCTATCACTGGTGTTAGCAGTGGGAGGCATGTACACAGCTATCAACAGATTTACTGAGTGCTCCCTACATAAATAGAAAGGCCAGAACTTGATGATAAACTCCACCAATGGAGAACAGTGTTTTTGAACAATAGCAGCGTCCCGACACCAAGCATTGCTAATGTAAACACAAACTCCCCCTCCACGTGTTTTGCCTCCTTGCTCAAGGACTCTGTCAGCTCGGTAGCATGTGTGTTCGTGCCACCATCTTGTTTTTACTATAAAATGTGTTTGTCATATTTTAAGAATCAGAATCATCTTTAATGGCCAAGTATATTTAAACATACAAGTCAACTGTGATCAGCTGTGGTCATTTTGATTAGCTCAGCATGAAGAGAGCTTTTCTGGAGCACTTTAGTCCCTGGTAGTGCAACTGAAGCAAACAATCAAATATTGGTGACTGGAAAACTTGTCAGCATAGAAGGAAAAATGGATGGGGCAAAATATCGAAAATCTGCTGCCCTCTGCCAGAAAGTTGTCAGTGGGAAGAAGGTTTACCTTCCAACATGATAATGACCCAAAGCAAAAATGACCACACAGTGGTTGAAGGAGAAAAAGGTGAATGTCCTTGCATGGCCTAGTCAGAGCTCAGACCCTATTGAAAATCTGTGGAATGACTTGAAGACTGCAGTCCACAAATGGTCACCATCAAATTTAACTGAACTTGAGCAGTTCTGCAAAGAAGAGTAGGCAAATATTGCAAAGTCTAGATGTGCAAAGTTAGTAGAGACATATCCCAACAGACTAAAGGCTGTAATTAAAGCAAAAGGTGGTTCAACAAATTACTGACACAAGGGTGCGATCCTTTTTCTAAGTCAGTTATTCTAGTTTTGATTATTTTTTTTTCTGACATGTTGGTGTTATATCTTCCACTTGGATGTTTTAAGTTGCACCGACTACATACAGCTGAATAAAACAAAACTGTGTTCATTTCAGGCTGCAAAATAACAAAATGAGAGAAAAGAAGGTGAGAAAAAGGGAGGGAGTATTTATAAATAAATATGCACACACATTATGGCAGAGGAACTTCCAGACTGATATATACTATGGTTATATTTACAATTTATTACACTGTGGTGATTGCTGTGTCCAGTCACACAGTCATGGATTAACTGTTCATCAGACTGATAGTACGGGGGAAGAAACTGTCTGTCCTTGTCTCTGGTTGTTTTGGTGTACAGTGACCTGTAGCGCCGTTCAGAGGGGAGGAGTTCAAACAGTTTACGTCCAGGACATGATGGGTTTTTCTGCATTCTGAACTCTGCACTGGAGTCTGTTCCTGTCCTGTTTGATTGCTGAACCAAATCAGACAGTGTTGGATGAGCAGAGAACAGATTCAGTGATTCCCCTGTAGAACTGGCTTAGCAGCTCTTGGGGCAGGTTGAACTTTGTGAGCTGGTGCAGGAATTGCATCCTCTGCTGAGCCTTTTCAGCTTTGCTGTAGAAAAAAGTTGATCTTGTCAGGTGTTGTTATATTGATATGTTGTTTCTGTTTTTTGTGTGTGACCATGTACATATTTATGCAGGTATGCCAGCCTGTATTTCTGTTGTGCAATTGAAGAGCAGGACAATGAGCTGATCACACTGGAAATCATCCACCGCTTTGTAGAGTTGCTGGATAAATACTTTGGCAGTGTAAGTCTAAATCAGAGATATAAATCTCTGTTAGAGAGTAACATGAGAAAATGTGAAGAATTCTACTGTAGAAAGAACTTTTTTTTTTTTTTTTGCAGGTTTGTGAACTAGACATCATCTTTAACTTTGAGAAAGCCTACTTCATTCTAGATGAATTCCTGATGGGAGGAGAGATCCAGGACACATCTAAGAAGAGTGTCCTCAAAGCTATTGAACAAGCTGATCTACTGCAAGAGGTAACCTGGGCTATAAGGCTTCACCCACCACCTCCACCAAGGAGTGTTAGAGTTGGGTTTTTGTCCACTTATGTTGTTAGCAGGTTATCACAAAAAGGGTATTTCTACCTCTGAGTACCCTTCTAACCACTTCAGAGTGGTTATGTGGGTCCACCATGTTTGTTTACAACAATTTTTTATTTAATTTCTTGTTGTTGTTATTAATACACCGCAGAATGATAGGTGATCTTTTCATCACACTGGTCAGCTACAGGCACTCCATGTGCTGACTGAAGGTTGTGTTGTGTGTGCCTGTGACCAATCAGGTGCGATGACAGAGAAGGATCATATCATCAAGTTAAAGGGAGGAGGGCTGGGCTGACAGCCTACAGAACAGATGACAGGAGTGTGCGAACAGCAGAAAATGAGTGACCGATACAAACAAAGTAGCATTTGGATGCGTTTTAATAACATAGACATTGAGCAGGGTCTACTAACAGTCTTCACAGGCATATTAGAACTGTATATCCAACATAGTGTTAGATGATGGTTTTTATACCAAACATGATGTAAAATATGTAATCTGGAAGGTTTAGTGTAACAAATAATTTAAGTGATATGGGTGCACACATATATCAGTCCTAGGTCAAAATATTAAATTTGGCTGAATTACAAAAGCCAGAAGTAGTACTAAATGAAGAGCCATTTGGCATCCCATCTTTTATTGCTGAGCCTGAGCCAGATGAGCTGGCTCTCCGAAAAGAGCCGGAATTCCCATCACTAGATAATAGCACATCCTGAAACGTTGACACTCGTCAACCCGTGATGACGTGTGTCAGTTCCCCCGCTGGTGTGTGGGCTTTCATTGAAAATAATGGGTGCATATTATTATATTTACAGGACCCCTACAGTTTACTACAAGAAACATTCTCCAGGATTTCCAACTATACAATAAACTGGAATAAATTCACCATATTGCCACTCTCTCAAGATGCCTGGGATTCTGCAGCTCAAGACTGCCCCCTTCCCCTTCACACTGGCAACATTAAGTATTTTAGGTATCAGTATTTCCCCCAGGCTGTCACAACTTTTTAACCTCAACTAAAAAAAAAAAAGGAAGATAATTTCAAATGCTTGTCCAACCTCCGACTCACTCATTTGTTGAATTGCTACATTGAAAATGAAAACTTTACCACAAATTAACTACCTGTTTTCAATGCTCCCCACAACACCCACAGATAAATGGTTCAAATCACTTGATTCTCTAACTTCGCAATTTTACTGGGAAAAACAAGAAACCCAAAATTTCTCTGTCAACACTTCAGAAGAACAAATCACAAGGTGGCCTAGAAGCACCAAATTTTGAGCATTATTTCTTAGCAAATCAACTACAATACTTAGTTAAATGGATCCAGAAGGACAGTTATTATACCTCATGGATAGAACTAGAACAAAATCAATGCAAAAATACTTCAGTTGAAGACCTTTCCTCAATTAAGAAAATGAACTATTGCAAAAATATCACAATCTCTGCAACTCTGGCAGCCTGGTGGAAAGCAATCAAAACCGCTAAATCATCATTAGCACCATGTAGATACACTCCAATTTGGCACAGCCCTGACTTTCAACTGCATAACAACCCCATCTACTTTCCAACGTGGCAACACAAAGGAATTTGCTCACCTTCATCACCTATTTGAAAATAACCAGCTTATACCATTGAGTACATTAGGCAAGAAATACGGATTTGGGAGAGGAGAATTTCTCCAGTACCAACAGTTAAAATCCATAATTAAATCAAAGATCAATATAATCAACAACCCACTACAGCCATCCATGCTAGCTGAGGATATAATGAAATTTACAAACTCAAAGAAGATATACCGCAACAGAAATGGACTTGGAATTCTAGATAGAAGACGTTTCACCTCTCATCCAAGAGGCTTCATCAGTTCTGACTGACTGGTGTTGAGTCGGAGATATTTATCCCCCTCGGTGTGGTTTCAGTCCTTAGAAGGCCAACAATGTCCATTAACGACTGAGTCGTTACAGCCCAGCCCAGTATCAGTGAGGGTCGTTACCTGTCTTTGGATCCTCCCCTGTCAACCGACGCCTGTTGTCCTGGTGGGCATGTTTGGGCAGAGATCTCAAAACCGGGTTGTAGATGGAAGACAAGTTGTGTCGTAGTCCACCACCCCTATTTAGTGAGGGGTGTTCTATTTTTACGAAAATAGCTTCCTTAACACCTCTCTCAAACCAGCGATGTTCTCTGGCGAGGATCTGGACTTCACTGTCTTCAAAAGAGTGTCCTTTCTCCTTCTGGTGGAGGTGGACTGCTGACTCTGGTCCACTGGAGTTGGCAAAGAAGATATCTAAACTTTATAAGCTAATGTCAAATACAGATGTAACAATACTAATACAGATACTTGTTCACAATGCACTCTGGGTTGTGCCGATGATTACTTCCATGCTACTTGGATCTGTCAACCTGTTTACTCTCTCTGGGTAGCAGTGACAGAGAAACTCTTCACCATCTTGAGCTGTAGAATCCCCCCATGCCCGTCACTCTGCCTGCTCGGTAATATCACAGAAGTCAACCACTTACCAGTTAAATATAAAAACCCACTTCTCTCTATCGCCAAGAAAACGATCCTTCTAAATCGAAATCTAAAAACTCATTACACATCAACCAATGGACCAACCTTCTCATAGAACACATCAGACTAGAGAAAGCCATCATCCACCCATAAGAATAATATACCAACTTTTACTGATACTTGGAATCCATTTCTAATCACTTTTAACTTAAACCAGATACCTGGGTTCAAGGCCAAGGCCACACACATTCCCACAAACTCCTAGAAATATAATAAGTTTCTTTTTATTTCATTATTGTTACTGTTATTAGTCCTCATTGTCCATGCTACAGTTTTGAGTATATCACATCTATCAAGCAAACCAGATTAACTGAGAATATCCCAGTCATCTCACCACCACAGTTTGGCCCTTGTCGAAGTCACTCAGATCCTTACACTTGCCCATTTTTCCTGCTTCCATCACTTCTGCCTAATATACCCCACACACTGACAGGTGCCACTCTGCCATTGGTCATAATGTTATGCCTGATCAGTGTACAATGGTCATATTTACTGTTTATTGCACTGTGGTGATTTCTGTGTCCAGTCATACAGTCACGTATTAACAGTTCAGCAGAGTAATGGCACGGGGGAGGAAACTGTCCTTGTGTCTGGTTGTTTTTTGGTGTACAGTGACCTGTAGTGCCATCCAGAGGGGAAGAATTCAAACAGTTTATGTCCAGGACGTGAGGGGCCTGCCCTCCTTGTAACCCATGAGGTATACAGGCCCCCCAAGGAGGGCAGGCTGGCACACGCCACCTGTACGTGGTGCCCTTTAGTCAACAAATCCTGACTAACTTTAACCATTCAGAACATTTTAGTCTTGTTTTGTCTGTGAGTTCTAATCTATTTTTTGTCATGCTTTTTGAATGTGTCTTTTGAGTATTTTGACAACACAGCCATCACCAGCTTTGTTGCATACATTTATTATTACAGGTGTTCTTGTCTCTTACAAGGTTAGTGGAAAAAGTCACTTTTCACACACCATCCATGTCACTCTCCACACTAAATTCTTATATTATTACCAAATTCTCACTGTTTGAACAGAATGTTGAATGTTAGACTATAAGATGTTTCTTAATAACAGTAGAGCAGCAGGTCAAAGAGAGCGATCTACTTCTGAATGTGATATTTTTGGGTGGTGGTGATTACTGTTCAACTAATGCAGTACATTTCATCATAGTTATCATTTTCAGAGGCTACTTTTTTATTTGTTATAGTCTTGTTTTGTTGTGGAAAAAAGTCATCAGTGAATATATTTTTTTGTTTTGTTTTTGAAGAAATAACCACATCACAATATGAAAAATACAAAGAACAATATGGGTTCTTGTTTACTTGTGTATGAAAAATGCCTCTCAAATGCTGCCATCATTTATGAATCTGTCATTGATTTAAGTTGCATGATATTTTTAGTTCCACAGCTGTGGGCAAAAGCACAAACAGGAATGAGGAAATTACTTTTTAATCCTTCTTTTTTTCCCCATAGCTCATCCTGACCTATTATCTCAAAAGGGAACATTAAAGTACATTGTACAAATTTTGACCTATTTGATAGAAGAATGCATTAACAAGATTATTAATCTGAAAAAACTTTCAGCTTTCAGTGCATGGCAGTTTTCAGTATTCAAATTTGCAGGCAAATTTTGGTTGGTCCCAAAAAAGCACTGATGTTCAACATCCAGCCCTAGGTGGTCTTTTGGCTTAATATTTAAGAGCAGCATAGTCCTTGGCCTGCCATAAACAGCATTATTTTATTTCCTTATTTCTGTTTCAGGGTTGCATAAGGCCATAATATAATGTGACTAAACATATGTGACTATAGTGATTCATATGTCTGTTCCTCTGGGACCTGGCAGCCCCATGGGATGTTGATGTGTGTATATACCTATATTTTATTATCTCTGTGTTTCCTTTTGCAGGAGGATGAGCCACCTAGAAGTGTGTTGGAGGAGATGGGTTTGGCATAGTACACAGCAGTGTTGTGAATGACTAAGGCAGAGGCCTGGATAAGAAGGAGGAGGACAGAATCTGGGATTGAACATTTTTGGACTGACAACTGTAGTTATGTGGCTCTGGGGACTGATGTACAGTGTTAAAAGATTCTATGTTTGTACATGTCTTTTAGTAGTTGTGTGGACAAATTTTATTTTGATACCATTGTTGTGAGGACATTTTGGCCTGTCCTCTCAATGTAAAAGGGCTCTTTAAAGGTTAAAGAATAAGGCTGGTCATTTCTATATATATTTTTATTTCTAAAAGTCAACTGCACATGTGCAAGATCTCCATGAAAGCATGAGGAGCTAGCAGACTGTAAACAAAGCAGAGAGCTTGCATGGTGATCTTGCGCATGTACAGCTGACCCTTGTACCATTGCTTATTAACACTTATCCAAATTCTAAAGGTATTTCCCGAATCCTTATAAATTCTTCTAATGATACATGAGGATTCAGGAAATACCTTCAGAATTTGGGTGAGTGTTATGAAATTAAGGTATGGGGTTAAAATGTTTGGGAAGTTTCAGTTGCAAAAGCTCATGGAAGATGAGCTCTCTGACTCGAGTGTATGCAATACATGAGTCACAAGCTGGGGCTCATCTAGCCCTTTCTTACTTCAGATTCTGTAAAAACATACCGTATGGCTGTTTGGAGCTTTTGGGGCAACATTTTTTAACAAATATGCAGGTATTGTGTTTTGTAATAAAGAAGTACATCACCCACTGAAGCAGTGTATTTTAATGGTGTTTTTAATAGTTTTTGAACAATAATGGGCATCTGTGACACAAACAAATTAGCTCATCCAGGTTTGAGAGTGAGACATTATTAGTGAGTTTAGAGGCAATTCATTGTTGATTTTAGTTTCTGTATGGGAATTGTTGAAAATTCTATTAATATAGTAAGTGACCAGCCTCATCCTTTAATAACCCTAACCCTTTAAATAATTTTTGGCAAACCATAACTTAACCATAAGGTAAGGGTTGGATTTTAGGCATTTAGTTGTGATGTTTACCTTATGGTAAGGTTAAGAAAACATTATGTGACCTCAATTATAGAAAGGTTTGTGTGTGTGAGTGATTGAAACAGTTAAGACAAGAACCCATTGTGGATACAACTTAAAACTGTAGTGAGACAGGCTGGTGGTTTGTCTTTGCTTCAAAGGGCTGGTTGAACAGTCACACCTTGTTGTCAATGTTAGGTACTGAATGTGGACTGAGAGTAGTTCAGGGATTTCAGTAGCAAGACAAAAAAAAATTTACTCTGTCACTCAAGTGAATAAGTCTTATGTTGGATTTTTTCTCCAGAATTGTAATTAAAATAT
>NW_018127905.1:3053278-3062753 GCF_001952655.1 Monopterus albus | reverse complement strand
AAGCCGACTGGTCCCTACAGAACTGGGGGGTTGGGGTTGTTAATTTAATTTAACAACAGCAAAGCTCAGTAATTTACTAAAAGCTGTCAGAACAACTATTTTGTAAATGTTAAATTGGAAGTAACTGTACATTTGTAATGAGTACTGCTGCAGCGGGATGATTTATGTTGGACTGAGTCAGAATAAAGTACCATATGTGGTCATGATAATGAAGGAACAGTGTGGCTTATTTGTGTTTTCAATAGTTTTTGGACAATATTGCAGCTCTGCCGCACAGAAGAATAAGATCTTTCAGGCTTTGGATATACACACAATACTTAGAAGGATCGGTTGGTTGGTTTTGACATGCACGTGACATTTGTTGACACTTGAAAATATAGAGGACCACCAGACCTCAAGTGACATTCTCTGTATATACAGTCCTGTTTTCATATCATTTTGCAGTGTTCTTGTTGGCTATGTATGAGATCATATACAGTATAAAGGAAAATAAAACCTGGTTAGCAAGTGACATACACAAGCATAATGTCTGTTCTGCCACTGAAGTGTTCTTAACAATGTTAGGACAACAGGAGCATAATTTTCACACAATTTCATCCATAACAGTAAAAGCTGATTTCAAATTGTTATTCTATTTTAATTTGCTATGGGTAATTTTGGTTAATTGTAGCTAGAGAATATGTCTTGTTTTTATTTTGTCCATTGTTTCAATCTATTATTACAACATTGCTTACACTGGGCAATCAAATTGGTCCCAAATTTATCAATATTACATGAAATTCCAGTTTAGAGGAGAAACCAAAAGTGGGTGCAACTGAAATGTATATCACAGCTATCCATAGTGTTGTATATATTGCAGAGTTATGACAAAAGGCATGCATTCCTATGCAGGCTGATAAACTGTTGTGGATTGTGGATAATGAACCAAAGATATCTGATGTTTGCATCACAGCCTTATACCCTTGTTTACATATGACCCATTCATATGTACTAAATGAATGTCAAGTCTCTCTTATGCAATCTTTATCAAAAAGGAAAGTCTTAAGTCTAATCTTAACCTCTAGAGTCCCTGCGTCCTCATATGAGGACCGCACAGCTTGGGTTTCCAAAGCTCAGGACTCTAGAGGTTAAAGGTAAAGAGGGTGTCTGCCTCCCGAACCGAGACTGGGAGCTGGTTCCACAGTGAGAGGAGCTTGATAGCTAAAGGCTCTGCCTCCCATTCTTCTTCTGTGGACTCTAGGAACCACCAGTAAACCTGCACTCTGAGACCGAAGTGCTCTGTTGGGATGATAAGGCTCTACAAGGTCTTTAAGATATGATGGAGCCTTGTCATTAAGGGCTTTGTATGTTAGGAGAAGGATTTTAAAATCTATTCTGGATTTTACAGGGAGCCAGTGGAGAGAAGCTAATATGGGAGAAATATGATCTCTCTTGTTAGTTCCTGTCAGTACTCTGGCTGCAGCATTTTGGATTAACTGGAGGCTTTTTAGGAAATTATTGGGACAACCTGGTAGTAAAGTTACAGCAGTCCAGCCTGGAAATAACAAATGCATGGACCAGTTTTTCAGTATCACTTTGAGACAGGATGTTCCTGAATTTTGCGACATTGCGCAGGTGAAAGAAGGCAGTTCCAGAGACTTGGTTTATGTGTGATTTAAAGGACATATCCTGGTAAAAAATGAGTCCAAGTTTCCTTACAGCAGTACTGGAGGCTAGAGCTATGTCATCTAGAATAACTATATGGTTAGACAGCAGATTTCTAAAATTTTCAGGCCCAAATACAATAACTTTAGTTTTGTCAGCGTTTAGAAGTAAGAAATTCCAAGTCATCCAGGCCTTTATGTCTCTAAGTAATGCTTGAAGTTTGATCATCTGATCTGATTCATCTGCATTCATAGATCAATATATCATCTGTGTAGCAGTAAAAATTTATGCTGTGTTTCCTGATAATATTGCCTAAGAGGGGCATGTACACAGTGAAGAGAACTGAACCTAACACAGAGCCCTGTGGAACACCATGACTAACTTCAGTCTGCGTGGAAGATTCATCATTAACATAAACAAACTGAAATCTTTCTGATAAGATTTGAACCAACTTAGTGCAGTTCCTTTAATCCCAATAACATGTTGTGATCAGTGGTATCAAAAGCAGCACTGAGATCTAAGAGGACAAGTATAGAAGGCGGGCACAATTTCATGGCATGTGTGGTCTCTGGAAAGCAAACTGGACGAGCTAAGAGCCATGATTACAACACCGTGGGAAATAAGAGAGTGCTGTGCTCCAATTTTTACTGAGATCTGGCTTTCAGACAGAGTCCCAGAATCCACCATTCAGCTACAGACCTACTCCATGCATCGAGGAGACTGGACTGCAGCCTCCGGTAAGGCCAAAGGGGGAGGAGTGTGTGTTTATCAACAACTCATGGTGTGGAAATATACAGACTGTTTATAAGCAATGTTCACCAGATGTGGAGTTTTTATTGCTGCTTCCTGTATTATCTACCATGAGAATTTAGCAGTGTGTTTTTGGCTGCAGTGTATGTGGGGCCACAAGATAATTCTACAGCAGCACTCAGTAAACTCCACGACATCATCAGCGCGTTAGAGATGGCTCATCCTAATGCTGTTTTTAATCGCGACTTTAACCAGTGCAATCTACAGACTATATTCCCTAAATATTACCAACATGTGGACATTCCCACCCGTGATAAGAACACACTGGATCATGTTTACTGTAACATACAGGATGCACCCCACCCCTACTTCAGACACTCAGACCTTTTCTCGTTGTTCATGTACCCAGCCTACAGACAAAGACTGAAAGAAACAAACCATGTCACTAAACAATTTAAACCCTGGACCACAAAGACAGAGCACCCTGCAGGACTGTTTTGCTCAGACAGACTGGGACGTGTTTAAAGCTGCTTAGAGGACTGGGACACACTGGGACACACTGCTGGGTCGGCCCCCCGCCTTCTGTGACTGGCTCCTGGACTTTCTGATTGGCAGGCCCCAGTCTGTCAGGATTGGCAACAGGACTTCAGCCAGCATTACTACAAACATTGACACTCCACAGGGATGTGTCCTCAGTCCCATTCTCTACACCCTGTTCACCCACGACTGTGTCACCTCCCACAAAGACAGCATGATCCTAAAGTTCACGGACAACACCGCAGTGATAGGATGCATCACTGGAGGGGACGAAGCAGCCTACAGGAGGGAGGTGGCCGGCCTGGTGTCATGGTGCAAGGACAATAACTGCATCCTAGACACAGACAAGACGAATGAGATGATAGTGGACATGAGGAAAGAGAGGAGATCTCATCAGCAAATGTTCATCCGGGAGCTTGAAGTGGAGAGGGTGAGCAGCTTTAAATACAGTACCTGGGCGTCCACATCAGTGAGGATCTCACATGGACACTTAACACCACACAGCCGGTCAAGTAGGCCCAGCGGTGGCTGTACTTTCTGAGGAGGCTGAGGAGGTATGGCATGTTGCCTAGGATCCTTTGCAACTTCTACAGCTGCATTGTCTAGAGCATCTTGACCAGCTGCATCACCATCTGGTATGGCAGCACTAGTGTTATGGATCAGTTGTTTCCTAACCGGAGGATTAGCAGTTTGATTCCCAGCTTGTCCAGTCAACATGTCGAAGTGTCCTTGAGCAAGACACTGAACCCCAAGTTGCTTCCGGTGATGTCACCGGTGTGTGAGTGTTTGGGAGTGTGAATGGGTGAATGGCCGAGTAGTGTAAAAGCGCTTTGAGTGGGCTAGAAAAGCGCTATATAAGTATAAGACCATTTACCCTCAAGCTGGAGGTACAGAAGTGTGAAATGCAGGACTTCTAGACTGAAAAACTCTTTCTTTCCAACTGCCATCAGACTCATAAACAGCTGACAGGAGTTTATTATCAGGAATTACTTCATGATGCTTCCACCTTAATGTTACATTCTCAGTTTGCACATGTATAATTGCACATTTGTTGCTGACCGATGCATTATATTTCTTTTCACTTGCTGATTTTAAAGTGCCCTTAGATTGTGTTACTGTTTAACTACATTATATTTCACTTTGTATTGTTTGACATTCATTGTGGACAGCAAAGTAAGAATTTCTTTGTACAGAGAACCATGTTTCCTTATTGTCCACATGACAATAAACACTTTGACTTGAGATTAGTCTTTTGTCTAAGGCTGGGAGGAGATCGTTGGTGACTTTCGCCAATGCAATTTCTGTACTATGATGGACTCTAAATCCTGACTGAAAATCCTCAAACAAAAAATTTTTGTGCAAATGGTCACATAACTGCTTTGCAACAACTTTTTCAAGGATTTTAGAAATAAACTGGAGATTGGATATTGGTCTATAATTAGCTAGAACACCTGGGTCTAGAATAGGCTTTTTGAGTAGAGGTTTAATTACAGCAACCTTAAAAGCCTGTGGAACATAAGCTGTTAATAGAGAAAGGTTAATCAGATGTAATGGACATGTTGATTAGGGGCAAGACGTCTTTGTGCAGCCTTGTCGGGATGGGGTCTAAGAAGCAATTGTTGAAGTAAACTTAGAGAGATCTAGGGGAGAGAAGCAGTCTAAGTAAGTATAAATGAGGTCTTATAGATGATTCTAAAGCCACTATAGTTGATGGCACGTTTGTGAGAGTTGTGGAAATTATTTGATTTTATTTGTAAAAAAAACTCATGAAGTCCTTGCTGCTGAGATCTAAGGGAATATTAGCTTCCCTTAATAAGCTTAATATTAAGCTCTTATTTTTCTCTATCAGTGATGAATAATATGTGGTTCTGGCACTACAAAGGGCTTTTTTATATGTTATTAAACTATCTTTCCAGGTTAAGAAAAACTCTTCTGACTTAGTGGAGCACCAGCACCTTTCCAGTTTTCATGATGCCTGCTTTAGGGAATAGAGCTACAAGCTGTACCACGGGGCTAGCCTCCTCTGTTTCACTGCCTTCTTTTTCAGAGGGGCATCAGGGAGGGTACGCAGGGAGGCTACAGTACTATTAACAAGGTTATCTACTTGTGTTGGAGTAAAGTTAAGGTGGCTGCCCTCCATTGTGTTGGTACATGGCACTGAAAAGTGTAGTAGTTGTGAGCAAAAGGTGCTTCCAAGAAGATAATTAAGTCCAGACTCCCATGTTGGGGTCAATGAGTCTGTCAGCCATCACAGCATCTCTGAGGGCTGTCATGTTTTGTAAGGCGTGCAGTAGGATGAACCAACAATAACACAAATACCACCTTGAGATGCAATTAACTGGTCCAAAACTATTCTATTTTATTGTCATGAGGCTAATGCTAGTCAATTCATCTCAAGCACCACCCACAGAGTCAAGACCTGAATTCACAAAAGAAAGAATCCAGTAGCTGAGGGTTTCTACGTGCAAGAGTAATTTTCCAACACTGTCATAGAGATCTGCAAAACAAGATGGAGTTATCTTTGCGTACAGGTGTGAAATGAAAAGGAGTGAATAAACAACCCCCTCTTGAGCTGCTGCCTTAACAGCTGTGTAACGGGCTCTACCGGGTGCAACACTCCTTTGCCCGTCGGCGGGGTTAGTGTATTCTGCGTTGTGTTCTGTGTTGGAATGATGGCACTGACCACTGTTGTCTCACCGGTTGACTTTAATTATCCTCTGGGTAATTGTAAAGAAAATAAAATGAGTCACAGCACATGGGGTGATAATCTGCTACATGCATCCCTGGAATAGAACCACGCATTAATTAGCACACACGACAGAACACGTGCACCCACAAATCGCCCCAACTGCACTTGTCTCAAATAAAACCCGTACTCATGAACTACCCATATGAACAGAACAATTTGTGATAACTTAAAACAATGACAAAATAGTTTAACCAACAGAAAATACCATATCTGGCGCTCTTAGCAAAAGCACATACCTTCTCTCAGCTTGGAGAGCACAAACTGAGAGTTAGACAATGATGACGTACAAAAAAAGCGCATCTCAGGTGTCTTAAAAAGACAGTACACAATTTATATGCTACAGTATATTACCCCGTTTAAACAATTAACAAAACAAATCGGGATTTGGTGTGGTTTCAATCAAAGAGTTGTATGGAAATTACATTTCTTCGTACACTGGTTACAGCTGCATCTGCTAGAGAAACAGGATCAGACTTGTTAGTATGAGCTTCACATTTGACAACAGCAATCTCCTTTAGTAACATGATGACCCTTAAAAGTCCAGCAATTAACAGATGATGTGCCACAGGTTTGCCTGTAGAAGCAATGAATCCCCTGTGCCACCAGAGGGCGCCAAAATTGTGTACGACTCCAAATCCATAGTGACTATCCATGTAGGCTGTGAGGGATCGATTCTCTGTCAATTTACAAGCTTCAATGAGAGCAACCAACTCTGCAGCCTGCACTGAAAAGTGAGATGGGAGTCTGCCCTTGGTTAAAACAACATGAGATGAAACAACAGCAAAACCCACATGTGTAGTACCAGTCTGAGGGTCTTTAAAGGCAGAGCCATCAACAAACAAAGTCAGGTCAGCATTTTGTAATGGAGTATTTTGAGGTCCACCCGAGCTGTACAAACCATATCCACTACTGTTTGACAGCAGTGTGCATCTTCATCATCCTCTTTAGGGAAAAGAGTAGCTGGGTTTAAGCACTTTATAACATTATATAATGTGAAATGGTTATATTTGACATTTCAAGTAACACTGGATGGTATTGTAACCAGCGCTGTACTGAAAAATGAGAAGTCTTTTGTGTACGCAAGAGCTGTGAAACAGCATGAGGGACCATGAGGGTGCAGTCTGAGTAGCCAACAATATGTCTGACTGCCAAAACAGCCTTTTCTGCAGCAGCAATAGCACAGAAACAGAGTGGGAGGCCTGCAGCAAAAGGATCAAGCTTTGCAGAAAAGTATGCCAAAGGTTTTAGTTTTCCTCCATGCTTTTGACACAAAAGTGAGGTTATAAAACATGCCTTTTGATCAACAAACTGTGTGAATGGCTGCTCCAGATCCAGGAGACCCGGTGTGGGAGCAGACATTAGAGCAGTCTTTAGGTCAATAAAGGCAGCTTCTGGTTCAGGTGTCCACTCGATTCTGTCAGTGGCTGTAAGAAACTTAGGAGGAGGAGCTTCTCTTTCAGCATAATGTGGAATCCACTGTCAACAGTATGATGTCATGCCAATAAAACTCATAAGTAGTTTTTTTATAAGGGGCTTTGGAACATTTTGAACTGCCTGGATGTCTTTTGGGGAGAGGGATTTGCCCTCTGCTGTGATAACATGTCCCAAATAAGTTACTTCAGGCTATACAATCTGCATTTTTGACAAACTAGCTTTGTGGCAATTTTTAGCTAAATGTTTAAGAAGCACCATGGTGTCAGTTCGACAGGCTTCTTCGACAGGCTGGCTGCAAAGCAACAGATCATCAACGTACTGCAGCAAAGCGGATCCTACAGGAAATGTGAGATCTGAGATTTTTATTAAGTGTCTGATGGAAATGACTGGGACTAGAGTGATAATCCGGAGGGGCCCTTGTCCACTTGTAGCTCTTACTGTCAAACATGAAAGCAAACCAGTACTGGCTGTTGGGATGTACTGGAATGGAAAAGAACGCGTTTGCCAAATCAACAACAGAGAAATATGTTGAACTCAGAGGCACTTGAGACAAAATTGTATGTGGATTGGACACTTCAGGCTCATGCATGTGTGTCGCCTCATTTACTGTGCATAGATCATGCACAAATCTCCATTTAGTAGGCTGGCTAGCATCTCTGATTTTCTTTACTGGGAAAATGGGTGTTTGTACTGGAGAGTCATCACAAGGCACAATAATGCCACTTTCCAGTAAAGAGTGAAACACAGGCTTAATGCCATCAATGGCTTCTTTTTTGAGTGGACACTGCTTTAAACAGGGTCTGTGGTCTGATTTCGGGTGCACTACTATGGGTTTGGCATTTATCACAAGGCACACATCATATTTGTGTTTTGAATTTCTGCTAATTCCTGTGGTGTCAGTGTGTACAGGTTTTCTGTCTGTGTGTGTATACGTGTTGATGTGTGAGCAGCCAGCTGCACTGTGCAGTTCACTATAACAGAGGAGGTAAAAGTAGTGTGGTGTAAATCACCCTGCACACTGCAGCCACGACCCTAGGTCCCACCAGTGCCAGCTTGGTGGTTTTACAAATGGCATATGTGGTGCCAGTCTTGTGAAGAGAGAAATTTGCATGGGAGACAGAGAGATCAGAACAGCAGCCACATTCTTTGTCATGTAAATACTACATAATGACACTAACTCCTTCTGGTTTGGAGATAAGCCCTAGATGGACACTACACATCAAATCTCTCCCTAGTAGGCTAACAGGACACTGAGTGGAGTAAATACAGTGGAACCTTAGATTGTGAGTAACCCAGTTGCGAGTCTTTTGCAAGACGAGAAAAATATTTTCTCAGAGTCAGTATGGTAAAAAGTACCGGGTACAACAACTAGTACCTTTACATCCTTTACTCTGTCACTTTCACATTGTCTCTAGTGTGTGAACAACTATAGGGTTTGCCCAGTGAGAACGGACAGCGTTCAGCATCCTCACAGCCTGGTGGATAAAGCTGTTTGTAAGTCTGGTGGAGTCGGCCTGAAGAATCCAATACCTCCTCCCGAAGGCAGGAGTCTGAAGTGGGAGTGTGAGGAGTGGGAGGTTTCATCAGCATGCTGATGGCTCTGCGGGTGAGGCAGGTGTTAAAAATCAGAATCAGAATCTGCTTTATTGGCCAGGTGTGTCGGACACACGAGGAAATTGACTCTGGTACATCAGCTCTCAATGTGTATGTACATATCCCCATGCAAGGGGCAAGTAAACAGTAAACCAGCATAAGGCTGTGTAATATAACAAAATAAGCAGTATTTACAAGCAACAACCAGTTCAAACAATGCAAAATAAGCAGTATAAACAGGCAGCAAACAATGCAGACAGACAAGGAATGCTCATTGTGAAATGGGATAGTAAGAATAAAAATAGAGTACTTTAAAATAGAGACCTGTATGGATCTGAATAGTCTGTACAATGTACATTTATGGGTATTTCACTGAGGGTTGTAACACCATCCAGAGGGGAGGAGTTCAAACAGATTGTGTCCAGGGTGTGAGGGGTTTGCAGTGATCCTCTCTGCCCTCCTTTTGAACCGTGGGAAGTACAGGTCCTCCATGGAGGGCAGGCTTGCACTAATGAAAATAATGCTCACCACCAAATGCCATTACGTGCTTTTGCTGATACTGAACAAAGTGGTTCATCATTAGTTGTGATTAAAGGAGGTATTTTAAGAACGGCCAGTTTTCCCGGTAAGGAGGAAGACTGGACTAGCACGCAGCAGTATTTAGATGGCGTAATTGCAGGATCTGGGGCACAGACTGCCCCGCGTAGTGAGGAGCCAGGCACTTCCAGTCAGAGGAGTGTAGTTGGCTCAGACAGTGTGAAGAATTTG
>NW_018127905.1:3052017-3053097 GCF_001952655.1 Monopterus albus | reverse complement strand
GCAGAGAAAATATACATGCATGTCTGGAGAAGCCTGCGACTCAAATGCCACTACTCCAAACTGACACACCACAGGGCAGCGTTTCCGTGACGTACGCGCCGTTTTCTCTACAAGATACAACACTGATTAAAAGCCAGCTTTCGCCATTAGAGAAGGGCGGGGCTCCATGGATCAAGGCATTTTTGAGTGCATGCGCTGGCTGTGTGCCAGCTCTGGGTGATTTCAGACGTATCTTCACAGCCTGTAGTTCTCTCAGTATGGTACAGGAAGTTGAAATCTTGGCCAATACAGACAGAAACGACAACTCAGTTCCACTTCACGCGGTAATTCATGTGCTCTGGCCTGTGATCAGGATGAAATATCCGCTACAGGCTCAGAATGTTAAGCTGTCCCATATTCCCGTGCAGACAGGGGAGACAGGAAGTCAGTATATCTTAAGAGTGCGTGAACTGTGGCATAATTACAGCGGTGAGGACCTGGTTCAGAGTGTTGGTGTGTTATTTCGTAGCGCTGTTGAGTCTTCTCTCTCTGTAAGAATTCAGCAGTGGTTAAAACAGGTGGTTGGCTTAAATGCTTTGCCCTATGAACAGTGGGCAGCCCATATTATTCAGTATATTGATAATAACAAAGAAGATAGAGAAAAAGATCAAAGGGAACTGTCATCCTTACAAGCACAGCTGACAAAAGCACAACTTAAAGAGATGAGAGATACAGTTAACAGAAATAAGGCTGCTGAGAACCAGATGTTTTCAGTGGGCACTACACAACAGTATTCAGTGCCCTCTGCCGTGGTACACAACGCATACACACCTGTACCTGGATAGCCACCCCCCAATTCATGGAACTCACAACCCATGAGTAGTGGCTTTCAGAGCCGTGGCAGATCACGAGCACGTGGTCGAGGATCCAGGGGTTACCGGAGAAATTTTGTGAGAGATGACAGATGTCTTATTTGTTACAAAAGAGGACACTGGGCGTGTAACTGCCCAGTGCTTTATCAGCAGGTGCAAGGACAAGCAGGATCATATCCTGCTCAGGCGACAAATGTACTACCATACACACCTCCAGCTCAACATCAGG
>NW_018127905.1:3046624-3047183 GCF_001952655.1 Monopterus albus | reverse complement strand
TTAGTGGAGATAGGATGTCTAGTTAGACTGTTAAATGCTTAGTCATGCTTATGAGTTTCTACAGGGTACATCTGGTCCAGGATAACTAGAGAGAAGAGTTGATGACTGTCAGCAGTCAGGGTGTTTAATATTATTATTATGATGTGTATAACTGTAGCCTTAGCCATAATATGTTCTCATGTTTAAGCCACGACATGTACTAGAGGTCGTGAGAATGTTTTTAGCTACACACCACTTAATCAACAGACACACACGCACATTGTTTTGCTACATGTTTTGAGTACTGCTATGGCCAGCTGCAAAGCTGGCAACAGAGACATCTCGGTTGACGTTTCTGTGTAGTATGGGGCTAGCCCAACCGAAGGGATATAATGTATAGGCCTGGTGGGTTCAGGGCTTTTCATCTTACATCTGCCTGCGAGCAGTTTGGAGGTGCAAGATACCTGAGCGTGTAATGTTAATTTTACCTGTGATCCTTTGAATAAATCAGCACTGTTTTGAAGTTACTTGGACTGTCTCGTCTCTCAGAGTTAGCAATAGTAACAAGAGCCATAATCCT
>NW_018127905.1:3023657-3046549 GCF_001952655.1 Monopterus albus | reverse complement strand
GCAGGTTGCTTATGGTCAAGGATAACTAGATAGAAAGTTGATGACTGTTAGAAGACAGGATGTTTAATATTATTATTATGACGTGTATAACTGTAGCCATAGCCATAATATTTTCTTATGTTTAATGTCATGACATGTCACTAGAGGTCGTGTTAGAATGTTTTAGCTACACACCACATAACCAACAGACAATCACACATTGATTTTCCTCATGCTTTGACTACTGCTCTGGCCAACTGCAAAGCTGGCACCGGGAGACGTCACGGTTTGGCGTTCCTGTGTAGAATGGGGTTAGCCTGAAGTGATATAATGTATAGACCTGTTGTGGTTCAGGGTCTATCATCTTTCAGCTGCCTGCGTGCATGTTGGAGGTGCAAGATACCTGAGCATGTAATGTTAATTTTTACCTGTGTTCATTGAATAAATCAGCACTGTTTTGAAGTTACTTGGACTGCTTCGTCTCTCAGAGTTAGCGTGGTTAAAAGTACCGGCTACAACAAAATACAACTATTTCTGATGATTTTGAAAAGGTGTCAATAACTCTGTACAGTCCATGTTTGGAGTTCTGTGTGGAATGTATCAGATTTGACTTTTTTAATCTGCTTTTTTGTGTTGGTCCAGTTCAAATAACATGAGAGTACAAAAGAATTTGTGATTGCAACAAATTTCTGGGAGAAGTGGCGTGTTGTCTAAGAGAAATGCAGGGGTGCCAGTATTTTTGGTTATGACTGTTGTGTACGTATGTGTTTATGTATGTAAGAAGAAAGGGTAAAAAGGTATGACAAATCTTTGTAATGATTACAAAGACAAAGCCCATATTATGTGGATGGAGAGACTTAGTGAGCAGTAAGTGATGGACCGAGAAAAAACAAAAAGAAATTACACAGCAGATATAGGAGGGGGGCAGAGAGAGGAAGGGATGAGAGATTGATGTGTTATGCCCAGTCAGTGGTTCTGCAGTAGCAATTAGATAATAGGTCTGGATCAGCAACACACTGCCTGGCCAACACCATTAGAGATTAGCTTGAGATAGCTGTTTCACTGCCTGCTGGACCTGGACCTGTTCATGCTGGCTCTGTTTTGTGGATCTTATCTCTGCACCTGTCTTATCCTGTACAGCTCAAAGAAATACCTCTGAGATTAGGCACTAAGGGATTTTATCGTGTATCAATCTGGAAGCTTTTCTCCCTTTCTGTGGATATGTATTTATAAATAAATTCATTTTTTCTCCTATTTTTTCCATTACTTCTCCTACTGATTGCACACTTCTTGATTGCACATTTTTCCTATTTGAATACACAAAATTGTATTCTATTCTATTTATTTACTGTTGCCTTACAAAGCACAATGACCCCTCTGTACCAGAGTCAAATTCCTTGTGTCTTGGCCAATAAAGATAAAGATTCTGATTATAAATTAGGATATCAGGTCTTTCAACATCCTCACCCGGAAAACTGAGCCAGTATTGACCAGACCTGGACTTGTGTCCCAGCAGCACTAAATCACAGATTATTGCATCCAGAGTCATCTCTTTCAGCTCTCCAACCCTGCCTCTGACATTGCTCAACCAGTTCACATGTGGCTCTCTTTTCTTTCATAAGACTCCTGTGGTTCATATTTCTATGGACTATAGAAATAAACAGGCATTTCTGAAGTGCACCCTATAGTACACTGGGAGACATCAGCATGTCATGAACTGATTTCTGATGTAGGGGCATGTCAATCAATAATCCTTATACATGGCTCCTCCAGCAGCTTTCTCGCTCCTCAGAACTGATATAGACTTGGAATATCCTGTTTGACCGGAATGACAAGGTAGCCATGGTTTCGGTTCAACCAGCTCATTTCACTCACTTGCCATCTAACATAATCAAGACATTCTGTATTTAAACCAAGAGCCAGCACTCTGTTGTCAGTGAAATGTCCTGCATAACTCTGCACCAGTTTTGTATCCGTGTTCCTTGCTTCCATGTTTTTCTTTTCTATGGTGTTGCATGACTAATTTAGTCGCCTGTCATCACCATTTTTGTGGACACTTTCACTCACTGTCTGGTCAGTGTTGGCTTAGTTTCCTGTTCATGCAGTAAGTGTATTCACTTCCTCTTTACTGTGTCTGCACCGTGTTATGCTTGCTACCACATTGTTTACGGATTAAGCTCACTGATTTCTAGGATTATCTGAACATCAGCCAATTTTTTTGAGCCACAACATACGCCTGCATTACCGGTACTTCAGCACCTGTGTTGTGGAATATCTTGTTAATTTCCAAATTTAACATGCTACTTACACCATGACCCGACCCCAGATAAGCAGAAGAAACTGGTTGAATGTATGGACTTGCTACTTTAGGTCTGCTAGCCTAGAAGCTAGCTAAGCAAGTAGCTTAGTTGAGCACAATGGCTCCTCCCTTTTCTTCTCCTTTTTTCTCTTGCTTTGAGTGTCATATGTTCAGTAATTACTCTGCCTCCTTTAGCGATAATGGTACTTGTAATAAATGTCAGATACTAGCAGCATTGCAAGCAAAGCTCACGGAATTGGAAACCGGCTCTGTAGCATGGAAAACAGCCCAGCTAGCCTATTTGAAGGTGCTAATGATAAACGTAAATACAGTAAGATTGTTATTCATGTCGGCACTAATAACTCCCATCTACACCAGTCGGAGGTCACTAAAATTAATGTTGTCGGCCTAATACAGTAACTTTGCCAAAACATTATCAGACTTTGTATTTTTCTCTGGACCCCTACCCAATCTGACCAATTATGACATGTTTAGCTGCATGTCTTCCTTCATCCACTGGCTGTCTAGGTGGTGCCCAGAAAACAATATGGGCTTCATAAACAATTGGAAAACATTATGGGGAAAACCTGGTCTTATTAAGAGAAACGGCATCCATCCTACTTTGTATGGTGTCTGCCCTCCAACCACCTAAATTATCTAAATGAAAAATCAACTCAAAAGGAGTTATTATTCATAAGAACCTAATTAAAATTAAGACTACTCCTCTTACAAAACAAAATAACAGGACAATAAAATGTGGACTATTAAATATCAGATCTCTCTCATCTAAATCTCTGTTAGTGAATGATTTGATTTGACCTATTGTGTCTTACTGAAACGTGGTTACAGCAGGAAGAATATGTCAGTCTAGATGAATCCACTCCACCTAGTCATAGTAACTGTCACTTCCCTGGAAGCACAGGCCAAGGTGGCGGTGTGGCAGCGAGCTTTGACTCAAATCTATTAAATCAACCCTAGACCTAAACATAGTTATAATTCATTTGAAAGCCTCACTCTCTTTATACATGCTTCCCCTAGGCAATATTATTAGGAAATATGGTATAAATTTCCAGTCCCAGGTAGATGATACTCAGTTACTGTATATCTGTCCATGAACACAAATAAATCAGATCAATTGGTCAAACTTCCAACATACATATCTTAAAGACACAAAAGCCTAAACTCTGACAAAATAGAAGTTATTGTACTTGGACTGAAAACCTTGGAAATATGCCATCTAACCATATAGTTACTCCTTTTTAAAAAATTGAAACAAAAGTAAAGTAAAGCCACTTTCGGCTTTTCCCATTTAGGGGTCGCCACAGTGAATCGTCACACTGATGACTCGCATGTTGACATTTGGCACGTGTTTTACACTGGATGCCCTTCCTGACGCAACCCTGATTCGAACCCGGGGCGCCGCGTGTTGTTCTCTGTTTCAAAGCAGCCAAAGAAGTCATTGATGCTGTTCAGCAGAGAGATGTCACTATCACATTTCCGAGGTGGGGGTTTATAGCATGTGAGGATTTGGATACCCCACCAGAGACTCTGTGCATCTCTAGTGTTGCTGAAGTGTCCAGATATTTTCCTGCTATATTGGCATTTTGCCTCCCTGATTCCACGGGACAGGTTGGCTCTTGCTGTCGCTAGGCCTGCAGTGTCACTGGCCCTAAAAGCTGCATCCCGAGCCCTCAGGGGTCTGAGAACCTCACCTGTCATCCATGGCTTCTGGTTGGCACGAACACTGATATTTTTGAGGTAAGTGACATAATCAATGCACTTTGTGGTGTATGCTGTGACAGCCTCAGTGTATTCCTCTATGTTTGTGTGATTGTTATGAGTGTCTGCTTGTTTGAAAATGTCCAAGTCTGTAGTGTCAAAACAGTCCTTCAGAGCATAAGAAGCCCCCTCCAGCCACACACATACCTCCTTTTGTGTTGGTCTGATGGCTTTCACTCTGGGTCTGTATGCAGGTTTCAGCATGATGGTGATGTGATCAGAGAGACCCAGGTGGGGGAGGCTTTGTAGGCTCCCTTGCATGCAGTGTACACAAAGTCCAATGTGTTGTCTCCTCTTGTTGGAAAGTCCACATGTTGGTGCAGATTGGGCAGTAAAACCTTTAAATCAACTTGATTGAAGTCCCCAGCTGTGATGGGGAATCAGTCTGGGTGCGTTTTCTGTTGTTTATTGATGGCCTGGTAGAGTTCATCTAGTGCCTCACTCCTATCACTGGTGTTAGCTGTGGGAGGAATGTACACAGCTATCAACAGAATTACTGAGTGCTCCCTACATAAATAGAAAGGTTGACACTTGATGATAATAAACCCCACCATCGGAGAGCAGTGTTTATTAACAATAGCAAGAAGAATCTTGATGCAGCCGGCATGTACGGTGATGTAGGAATCCAGCAGAGAAGCCCCAGGCCTCAAAGTTCCTCTGTAACTCCCTTGTTCAAGTTAAAATGTTTTGACTTATATCCTGTATCCACAAGGCAGTGGCGACTGTATCTTTGGCGCAGATTAGATATTTAACTACGTGCACCAGAACATAAACACAACAAACGTGAACACGCACTATAACACACATTTTAAGGCACACAACTCAAAGACAGAGGGGTCGCTGCGTTCATTAGCTTTCAATGTCCTCTCCTTTAAAACCAGCTCCCAGTCTCAGTTCGGGAGGCAGACACCCTCTGCACCTTTAAGATTAGGGGCCTGTCAGAGGTTTTTTCTATTAAAGGGAGTTTTTCCTTCTCTCTGTCACCAAATGTTTGCTCTTTGGGGATTTGTTGGGTTTTTGTAATAATAATAATAAGGTCTATACCTTACTATGTAACGTGCCCTGAGATGACAATTGTTGTGATTTGGCGCTACAAATAAAACTGAATTGAATTGAACTGAATTGTTGGGGTCTGGTGCCAATCTTCATAATACCAGTCACAATGACCAAAATAAATGCAAATAATGATAAACAATAAAGCAGAGAAAAAGCTCAAAGTTCAATTTAATAACTATAAAACAAGAATACTGCTGTCCTGGTGGACCTTACCCTGCTGTGCTACTCTGGAGCTCCCTGATGGTGACCTGTCTTGTTCTTGCTCCAATGACATTGGCTCAATGAACACACTCTGCCAGTACCCTCCCTGTATTTGTATATTTACACCTGATGGAGTCTGCAAAAGACCTGAGACTGGGACGGAGATTTGTCTTCCAACAAGACAATGATCCAAAACATAAAGCAAAATCTACAATGGAATGGTTCCCAAATAAACATATCCAGGTGTTAGAATGGCCAAGTCAAAGTCCAGACCTGAATCCACTCGAGAATCTGTGGAAAGAACTGAAAACTGCTGTTCACAAATGCTCTCCATCCAACCTCACTGAGCTCGAGCTGTTTTGCAAGGAGGCATGGGCAAAAATTTCAGTCTCTCGATGTGCAAAACTGATAGAGACATACCCCAAGTGACTTACAGCTGTAATCGCAGCAAAAGGTGGCGCTACAAAGTATTAACTTAAGGGGGCTGAATAATTTTGCACGCCCAATTTTTCAGTTTTTTATTTGTTAAACAAGTTTGAAATATCCAATAAATTTCGTTCCACTTCATGATTGTGTCCCACTTGTTGTTGATTCTTCACAAAAAATTACAGTTTTATATCTTTATGTTTGAAGCCTGAAATGTGGCAAAAGGTCGCAAAGTTCAAGGGGGCCGAATACTTTCGCAAGGCACTGTATATATGTTTACACCTTTTTTCTCTCTCTCTCTCTCTTCCACACCTACTGATAGCTCACTGCCTGTTTTTTCTCTTATTCCCTCCTTCCTCTTCTATTTCCAGTCTAAATAGAGTTCAACACACCCACACAACATACCTTCACATGCACACATTGCATGAAAACCACCATGATACATTCTTATATCCTTATGTTCTGTACTAAAGGTTCTATTCCATTGTTCTGTCTACTATGACCTGTCCTGTTAACATATTGTTTTGTGTTGCAATATAAATAAAATATAAGACAAACTAATTTATGGGGCAATTATTATTCAAGCTATATAAAGACTTGATTTTATGCCTCATGAACATGGTACAAAATATTTGTGCGTTCTACTCTTGTAAGAGATTCTTTACAACTGCATTAGAGTATGAAGTTCAAGGTGTGTGTGTATGTGTATGCATTGGTGTTTTAATGCACCCTGACAAGAGGAAAGATATTGGACAGGTCAGATTCAAGGCACTTAAGCTGATGAAAATTTCTTGCTGTTGCAGTACCTCCTCTCTTCAACGCCTTCGCTCCCTTACCTTCCCTTTTCCTTTCCTTTTCACTTTCTCTCTTCTCTCCTCTTCTCGTTTCCTTTTCAGAGAATGCTGCAATACGCCAACCTTGTAAATCAAGGGCAAGAGAGTAACCAGTCTCATTCTTGTTCTCCACATAAAAAGCTTGATTCTAATCTGCTTTAACTTGTTGCTGGAGGCAGTAACCATCCTAACTTTTTCATCAGAAGGCATGGTGATGCAGTGGTTAGTAATCTCTTTCTAGAATTTGTAGAATTTGTATGTTCTCCCCGTGCCTGCATGGGCTTACTCTGGGCACTCCAGCTTCCTCCCATAGTGCAAACACCAGCAGGTTAGGTTAATTATTGACTAAATTACCCTACTGTTTGTCTGTCACTGTGTGTCAGCCCTGCAATAGACTGGCAACCTGTCAAGGGTGTATGCCACCTATTACAAAATGTAGGCTGGGACTGGCTCCAGCCCACCTTAAAGGTAACATATTATTGATTTACATACAATCGGATTTCTTCCCCCTTGCCATCACTCAACAACCTTCAGTGCAATACTTTGTAAATATACTTTTGTATATATATCAATCTGAAAAATGCCATCTAAACTGCATATATAAGTGCTTTTTTTAAGTGTTATTTGCACATTTCTTGTTTGCACACTTCTTTTTCTTGCTTGGACATTCTTTTTCTTTATTTCTTTTTTTTTTTTTTTTTTTTTTTTTCCCTGTTCTCTCAGGCTTATCTTGTTTTCTTGTCTACTTGTTGCTTTACAGAAGAACATTGTACATACACATTGAAAGCCAGTGTACCAGAGTCAAATTCTTTGTGTGTCCAACACACCTGGCCAATAAAACCGATTTTGATTTTAATTCAGATTCTGATTCAGATTCTATACAGGATATTTTCTTGCATTATGGCTGTTTTAACTCAGTTTCACACAATAGTTTCTAGCTCATTCTTGTACCCAATATGAAGCTGGTTTCAAATCACAAGTATACAGCTATTAAACTGAATCTATTTGCAGGTAATCACTGAAAGACTGCAACAGAGCAGGCTGTAAGGCTGAATGATTTGGGAAAATAATCAAATATTGCAATTGCAATTTAATATGCATTTTTAAAAACTCAATTTCCTTTGTATTATTCACTGCAAACTGGCTACAAATTATAGCTAGAACACCATCAGAGTATTCTCATACAGGGCCGTGTGCTTAGATTCCCCCTCCCCCCATAACAACAACATCCATGGCACAGAAAAACATTTAACTTTTTAAATTGTTTCATGCTCTATCTTGTATTACTTTAATTGGGCTTCAGATGACTTTATATCCTTAACTCTCTTGCTCTGGTTTTGATTTAACTGTTAGCTAGAGAGCTGCACAAGGCCATCTGTGTAGTCAGTGTTTCTAGTTAAAGCTGTAACATTTGGTTTCTTTTCTTTATCTTTTTTAATCACAATCAATGAATTACAGTACAGACAGTGTGTTTCAAACCCCTGGCTTGGGGAATTTTGGCAGCATAAGCTTTTCCATTCTGATTGACAGCGCAATCAAACATAGGTGCTCTCGCGAGAAGAACTGACAACCATATTAACGAGCAGTATTTATTAAGAGCGGTCTCTCTCCTACCGTCACAGTTTTACGGTCCGTTTAGTAAACACTCCGTTGCTTGAGGGAGGGATTATAGACATTTCATTTTGGACAGCCGGCTGGACGGCTCTTCTTCTGGAAACATTTTCATTCGCCCACAAATCCCGTCCGGTGTTGTTACCGTCCCAACAGAACGAGGAAAGAAAGGCATATGGCCATAGGTTAAGTCGTCGGTTCGGGTTTGCTTCGAAATAATCAGGTAAGTTAAGACACAAACCCCACTGCCGAGCCTGCAATGACAGCAGATGTTATTCGTTAATGCTTTTGACAGCTTGATGTTAAATTGTGGTAAAATCAAAGACGAGTGAATTTCAGTGTTCAGCATGTATTAGACTTCATCCATGCTGTACACCGCGAGAGCTGGAAAACCATTTCCTCGTACAGTAATTAATACTGTTTATCTCGTGCACAAATGATGCGATGCCCTTTAATCATTAACATCAATGGCAGCCGTGGTTAATGGCCATTTCTCCGGCTCCACAGAACCAGTACCAGGCTGGTAAACGTTAGATCCAAAGAGGTATGGGTTAGGGTTAATGTATAACATTGTGGTAAGGTTAAGCATCATATGACACAATTGCCTAGGGTTAGGATGAAAGTTAGGTTAAGTCAAAATTAAGGTAAAGGGAAACACATAGGCTATCTGTACAGGGATACTTCACGTCCCCCAGAATCTGCTCCCGAGTTTTGGGATCTAACGGTAACCACACCAGCCCAGCCTCTCCTACTGTTCGCGCGGTTCTCTACCATGGACACAGCGTCAGGCCAAACTCCGTTTAATATAATGTCCAGTTTAAGTTCTCTTGTTTATGAACACATTTACATATCTTATGGTTTATAGCTGGATATCAACTCTGCATCGAGAGAAGTAGTGTGTTTTTTCGTCATACATATAACCCCTGAAGAATAATCAGTTTTAGTGAAAATGTTTTGTAAGTTCGCTGATGCTGCTCTCGGTACTGCCCCTGCCCACAGGCTTGTAGCAATTACAACAATCACAATCAAACGTCCGGTAAAATTATATCCCTTGCACGCAGGTTTGTGTGTGTATGTATGTATATGCACCCTCAAGAACAATTCATTTCATTGCGTGACACAGTGATGTTTTTCAGACGTGTGAAATGATAATTACAAGACACTTAAGTGTGTTGTTGGTACAGTATCGTCTGTCATTAGACACATTTATGAATGTCATACAAACATACATGCAGTATTAGATGTGTATGCGTTTTTAATTTGAAAGAGACTCGGGTTGTTGGTCTTAAAAATCTGAATGTTTTTGATGGTGAAGTGCTTTACAAATGTTGGCAATATGACCTTCCCAATTATTTAGAATTGTTTAAATATATATTTCCAGTTGTTTCTTACTTAGTGACTCAGCATCATTACACAGTATTTGGCATTACTAAATGCAAATTACTATACTAGCATAATATTTGAACCAGTTGTATTATTGTGGCTTCGTAATATCATTATTTCCTAGCAGACATTTTTATGGATGTCAGCCTGTAACATCATGGCGATTATCTCATTGCAGAAGCTCTTTTCCATCAAGGTGCATATTATGTTTAATCACTCAGCTACTCAAACTGTTCTTTGTGTATGATGGTAGATTAGGATTCTTCATGCCAGTGTTGTATATTGCATAACAGTCAGTGCTTTATTTCATGTTTCCTGAAGTCAGTGGATAGATAAGCTGAAGAGAAGTTAGTCAATGATATGGAAGTGAGTGTGTGTGCACGCAGGCGCACATTTGTGTGGTTTAAGCAAAGTGATTTTTTTTTTTTTTTTATGTCTTTGCTCCCTGGTGCTGCTGTTCACTGTAGCCTGAATTTATAAGTCATTTCAGTAGATAACAGTTTTGGCAGCTGGCAGTGGACATTCCTTATCCACATTCTCAGCAGAATCAATGCCAAAGTGCAATTTGCTGCAGGTTTTACTCATTTACTAAAAGGTGTGTTTGCATGCCATTTTTTCAAGAGATATTGTCTATAAGCAAATTCTAGCTCTGCATTTTTAATTTCTGGGGAGTCGTTTTACTCTGCTGTTTTCTGTTGCAGAGATCTGCTAGTTTGACAAGCTTGGTTAAAGGATAAGACTTATTCAATATTTTTCACATTGTCAGCAAATTTAACAAAAAGAATACCAATGTGGTTCAGTAGCATATTATTGAATCTGAATCCTTTCAAATCTCTTATAGAATCTGATTAATTCTAATAATACATTTATTTATGTAGTGCTTTTTAAGGGACTCAAAGAGTAGTCTTACTGTAAAGGGGAAACAGCTGCAGAACACAGAATCATATGTAGTACGTATATTCACACAACATAAGACCCAAGCCCATAGTAAGTAGACAAATATAAAGGTACAGAAGTATACAGCAGCATCAGTGATGTAGTTTGTTTAGAGCTACAGTGGCTGAGTAGACAAAACTTGTGCTGAAGCAAGCTCTTCTCCATTTTAAACACCTGTATCTGTGACCTGATGGTAATAATGTGAGGTATGGATTCAGGGGGAAGTGTTTTCACTGGTAAAATTTCTCAGTGGTGCCCTGCCATGCCAAAATATTTGCTGCCATGGCAAAAAAAAATCAATCCAACAACAGTGACTCACCTGGGAAGCCCATAACACGGCATGTCACATTCACAGATGCAATAAATGTCATTTCAGATGGAGGGCATTTTCGGACTCATTTTTCATGTAACAAACAGAACTTCATTCTATGAAAAACGCATTTGACATAAGTATGCAATTATTGTTGGACAGCATTTCTGCTGTCGGTCGGCCTGGTGAATATGTTCACATGTTAACCTGGTGGTTAACATGTGAACATATTGAAGAAGCGCACATCTCTGCTGGGATCATTTGGTGGTGTCACTTATGTGTTTGTCAAAGCTGAGTTTATTATCAGTGGTGAGACCAACATACTGTATTTAAAGACCTGTTAATCTGTTTAACTGTCATGCTGTGGATGGAGGTAGTGTTCAGTAGGGCTGCCTGATTCTGGATAAAATATGAATCACAATGTTTTTCATTAACTCATAATTATTTCTCATGATTCTTAGTCAATAAAATGCTCATTAACATCATCATATGTAATATACACACAATTATACCCAATACACAATTCACCTTTAGCCAGATGTAGCCTGTGGCCCACACACTGAATCGTTGCCCAAATATTCAGGGAGGCCACTTTCACAACATGTGATCCACTGTCAGTAGTCCTGCACGTTAGCTTTATTTATTTATTTTTTAATTCAAAACTTTATGTATTGTGTTTTGTGGTGAAGTTTCAAATGGTTGTACAAGTTTATCATTTTACCATCGGAAGATGCACAGCACTGCTTGTGCAGAGTATGCCTCAGATTATTGGTGTCATCTTTACACATCGGATTTGTTTTGAATCCATCGTCCCTTACTGTGTGCAGCTCAATATGCATTGTAACTCATTCCTGTTATTGTTTGGCACAGCCTAGAGAGGAAAAATGAGAACTTAGGTTGATGTTTACTAATGCAAGCACAGCAAAATTGTTGCCACTTGAAAATGAGATTGTGTAGGGGTCTGAATCGTGACTGAGATTGAAAAACGATTAATCATGCAGCCGTAGTGTTGAGTCTAATGTGGGGTGTGTTTGAGCTGCTGAATAGTTATTTTGTTGTATCAGCATTCAACTGTAAGAAGTTGTCTGTGCACTATTGTATGAAGTGAGATATATGTGTGTGTATGCACTAACTGGCCACTTTATTAGGTACAGTTGTATGCAATTCAATGCAACACATCCACCTTAACATCTGTGTTCATGAAGCTCAGAATGTTTAAAGTTTTAGTGAAACTGTCATAAATGTATAGATTAAATTGTATGCTTATTATTGAGGTCACAGTTAAAGTTGGTGTTGTACTGGACTACATTATATTTAGAAGTGTCTCTGTGTTTTTCTCCTGCCCTCTGAATATAATGTAGTCCAGTGCAACACTACCTTTACCTATGAACACAATAATAAGCATAATTGAATTTATACATTTATGACAGTTTTACCAAAAACTGAAAATTTTGAGCTCCATGAACACAGATGTTAAGGTGGATGTGTTACATAGAATCGCATACGACTCTACCTAATAAAGTGGCCAGTTAGTGTATATTGGCTCAAAAAAAATTAAGGGAACACTTGATCATCACCATTCTGGTCTGATCATCACAGTATAATACCAAGTCAGTTAAACTTCCCCATATTACATATTCATGGCACCACATATAGCTGCCTTGGTTGTGCGTTCTCTCATGTTTTGGTTTTTTTTCCTCATTCTCTCAGTCTTCTTCAAACCATCCCGGATTAACTTGACCAGAGACAACTCAATTTGACTCTTTCTCTGATTTTTGATAATGCAAATGGCAGTTTGGACATTCTGGTCGGGGGGAAAGTGGCCTTCATCTTATACCAACCTATAGGCAGAAACTTAAAGCTGCGAAGCCTGTGGTCAAAACAGTGAAGAGATGGACTGAGCAGGCACAGTGAGAGCTACAGGCCTGCTTTGACTGCACAGATTGGAGTGTACTTCAGGCACCATCTACAGACCTGGACGAACTCAGTGACACTGTGACATCATACATCAGCTTTTGTGAGGACGTGTGTGTGTGTGTGCCCACCAAGACCTTCTGCACATACAGCACCAACAAGCCCTGGTTCACAGTAAAACTCAGGCAGCTCCGTTGTGCCAAAGAGGAGGCCTACAGATGTCGGGGCAGGATCCTGTACAGACATGTCAGGAACACACTGACAAGGGAGATCAGAGCAGCAAAGAGGAACTACTCTGAAAAGCTGAAAGCTCAGGGTTTAGCCAACGACTCGTCTGTGTGGAGAAGCCTGAAAAACTTCACTAGCTACTGGAGACCACACTTTGAACTTTGAACCCATTGCTGTGGAAGACGATCAACTGGCAGACGACCTGAATGTGTTTTACTGTAGGTTTGAGAAGCACAACTCCCTCCTCACCTTAGACCTAGCAGCTGCTCTGCCTGTGATGAATTCAGTTCAATTTCTGTTTTATTTGTAAAGCGCAAAATCACAACAAAAGTTTACATTATTATTACAACATTATTATTATAGAGGGGGAAAAAAACCCAACAAATCCCCCTTGAGCAGCACTTGGTGACAGCGAGGATTATAAACTCCCTTTAATGGAAGAAACCTCCGACAGACCCCGGCTTTTGGTGGGCGACCTTCTGCCTCGACTGGTTTGATTGAGTGGATAGAGGAGAGAGAAAAGAAAAGCAACAAGCTACAACACACACAACAAAACAAACACTGGGCAGGTTTGTTTAGCCGAAACGCTTCTCCAAACCCTGATGTATCCAGCTCAGAGTCAGCATCCTGTCCTTTAATACGTGTCTCTATGAAAGCAAGAAGATTTATACTCTGTGAGGAACCTGACATTTGCCCATAGCTTGCAGATTTTATTGTGAAGTGACTGAACATTAGAAAGCATAATAATAGTAATGGGGATTCAGCCTTTGGCGCACATTACCACATCTTCCCCTTTTCCTAAATACAGACTCCTCCCAAGGAATCCAACTGTACTGTCCCAACAGGAAAAACTGCTGAAGGATCCACAGTGTCCACACTGGAGTTACAAAGTAGTAGGAGAAACTCCCAGCTATACTGAAGGGGCTCACTGTGCTCATCGAGTCCACAAGACAAATGGCACAAAAATCTCAGGAGAAGGAAAACCACACTACTTTGATGTGACACTCTAGATCAGTCCAAGGGGAAAAGAAGCACATTATTTGTACTTTGATTCATATTGATTTTCACTGTGAATACAGCCCTCCATGGGTTGATGATTTTGGTTTTCATTAACTGTTATGCTGACCTGGATGACTGAGAATTTGCATGGACATTAACTGTTATGTCATTTTATTCTGAACAAATTATACACTGTACATTAGTAAAGGTTTTCATCTTCAATAATTCATTCATTAAGATTTGATATGTGATTTAAGTATTCCCTTAATTTTTCTGGGCATCTCTCTCTCGTGTGTGTGTGTGCGTGTGTGTGCGTGTACACACAGTGGCAAGAAAAACTATGTGAACCTTTTGGAATTTCATGGTTTTCTGCAATAATTTGTCATAAAATGTGATCTGATCTTCATCTAAGTCAAGAATATTGACAGATATAATGTGTCTAATATAACAAAAAAATTTGACCTTTCATGTCTTTATTGAGAACAACCATACAAACCTCATAGTGCAAGTGGAAAAAGTATGTGAACCCTCAAAAAATCTAATTGTGAACCCTTGAGTTAATGACCTCAAAAAAGCTAATTGGAGTCAGGTGTTGGCATACCTGGAGTTGTTAAGAAAATGAGTTTGGAGGTGTGGACTAGAGCTACTTTGACTGATAAAAACCACTCACACCTTTTGCTCCACACAAGAAGAATATACTTATGTGAGCCATGCCTCGCGAAAAAGAGCTTTCAGAGAATCTCAAGCTGGAAAGGTTTACAAAGTGATTTCAAAGACTTTAAAAATTCACTGGTTTACAGTTAGGCAAACGATCTACAAATGCCGACACTTTGGGACTGTGGCTACTCTACCAAGAAGTGGGTACCCAGTCAAAATGACCCCAAGAGCACAATGAAGACTCATCACTGAGGTAAAGAAACAACCCCGAGTGACAGCTAAAGATTTGAAGGCCTCATTGGAAGTAGATAACATCTGTGTTCATGAGTCCACAGTACATAAAACAATGAACAAGCAGGGTGTCTATGACAGGACACCATGAAGGAAATCGCTGCTTAAGTGAAAAGAACATTACTACACACCTGAAGTTTGTGAAAGAGCACATTGACACTCCACTGTGGACCTGCACAATGTCCAGGAGGAATTTTGGACCATTCTTCCTTATAGAACTGCTTCAGCTCAGCCATGTTCTTAGGACATCTGGTGTGAACAGCTGTCTTTATTTGGTTGAGGTCTGGCCTCTGATTGGGCCACTCCATAAGGGGGATTTTATGTCTCTGAAGTCATTCTGTAGTACATTTACTTTGGTGTTTAGGGTTATTGTCCTGCTGCATCACCCAGCTTGTTCTGAGCTTTAGCTTGTGGACATCCGCCTTGACATTATCCTGTAGGGCAGTGTTTCTCAACTGGTGCCACCCTGGGACCCACTTTCCAACCCACTTGTCAAGTCGCGACCGATCAGTACAAGATTTCAAATAAATTTATTAAATTATAAAGCTTTATGTAAAAAATTTTTTCTGTCTGCATTGAGGAAATGTTACTCGAAAATAAAAATAAATACCACAACTGCTGCATAACACAACATAAATACAATAGTCCAATAACACAACAGTGCTGCATATATAAAAAACTGAATGCAGCACTGCAAACACAACATGACATAGTCTCTTTTCACCTAACATGTAAGCAGGATTTTATTTTACAGTGAACTAATGAGATACCTTGATAAACTTGGAAAATCATTTTCCCCTCCATAGTGTCAAGTGGTCCAGGTTCAGAGGCAGCAAAGCAGCCCCACATCATGATGCCCTCTCCAACTTACTTCACTGTTGGGATGATGTTTTTATGTTATGTGGTTCTCTTTTTATGCCATACACAATGTTGTGTGTTCTTCCCAGTCAATTCTACTCTCGTTTCATCTGTCCACAGGACATTTTCCCAGTAGTATTGTGGAGTGTCAAGATGGTCTTTGGCACACTTTCAAGTTACAGGCGATCGATCTGGCTGTCAAAATATCTCCATGTTACAATGTGGACACCAGCCGCTATGTACAAAATGTTTTGTTTGTCTTAAATTTAGTCAGTGCGGCTTATATTCTGGTGTGGCTTATAGTCCGGAAAGTTTGTTGTTGTGTTCAGCTTTTTCAACAAGTGACTAAATACTCTCCCAATTAATGTTGGTTTTGTTGTACATCTCTATAAAATGCGACCTTGTGTCTGTGTGTGATAGGGAGAGAGGGGCACTCAGACACACAGCGCAGCAGAGAATCAAATCTCACAGTTGGCTTTACTTTTATCATCCTCACTTACCTTAAAATATCCACGAACCACTGAAATTTCTTCTCCACTGCCTAACAACTGGCTCAACCAGAGTGAGGTATATGTAATCTTGCTGTTAAGAAGTATCGGTGCATATTAATCAGACAGCTTTTATGAGTACAAGTACTAAAGGGTGGTATTGGACCTCATACTGGTATCAGTGCATCACTAGTTGTAATTATGTGTAAGAAGGAATGTATTATGTGCATTGAACATTTTATACCTGTGCATGAGAGGCAAACAGAGGCACTCAAACATGCAATATATTATCTGCCTCTCATGTTACACTTAGCAGATTATTACAGTTCTACTCTTCCCTTATGCATTCAAGTTTAAGTATTGGGGCTATGTGGGAGAAGCAGCTATTTTGGGGGGGGAGACTATAGGTACATTTGCATATGGTCATGGTGTAATTCACACTGAGGGACAAAAACTAGATGTGTGTTGAGGCCCTTTACAGAGGTTTATTGATTTGTTGTTTTTTTTTGTTTTGTTTTTTTTGAGGAAAAATTCTATTGTTTATAGTAGTGTTTTTATATGCAAATATAAATATTAAAATGTCTCTGGAGTTGATCTTTAAATATAATATATATCAGTATTACAGTCTACAAAAGATGAAGTCTTTTGATATGAACATCCACAGCTTTAATTTCATTTTCCCCTTGGGGATTATAACACTGCATGAATAGTTGGATTTTTGTCAGTAAGCGGCACTGTAAATTGTCATGGAAGTTCAGGCAAATGGCTGTTCATGGGAATTTGCAGAAAGTACAGAAAACTGCTGGGAACTCCTGCAGGGACCGGCCCCCCCTGCAGGTATAGAAGATGAATGAATGAATGACTGAATGAATGTATGTTTTGATCATGGTCATTTCCAGTGTAAAGTATTAACAAAGAACATATCTATCATTTTTATACCCACATCCATAAATTCTCTAACCATACCCACATAGCAGATTGATTTGGCATAATTTCAAAGTGGCACTGTTGGCACAGTTTCCGCATTGGCATTAGGCTTCTGTGCAAAAAATGTCCCAAGTGTGACAATGATGGCACCATATTAATGACTGAAAACACAATATGGGCAGATAGTTACTCACAGCATTTGGCTCAAATCATTATATCAATTCTTTGGGCCACACTGTGATAGTAGAAATTGAGCCACATAAAAATTCACCATCCAGCATCAGGCAAGTCAGGCACAGGTTTCAAAGATCAGTGATGCTACTGATTAGTAGGGTGGAATATAGTTACTGGTTCATTGTGGCTTCATTGGTTGTGCTTAAAATGGAAAGTCTTTTTTTAATGTGTGTGGTGAAAACATTGCATGTATAGTATAGGTCAGTAAAGTTGTGTTGTTTTTTTTTTGTTTTTTTTTCTTTTTTCTGCATCAACTTGGGGGGAAAAAAAACAGGCAAACAACAACAATTATTTAAGACTATGTTTCCACTCGGATAATTCCGAGTTATTTATTTTTCATTTTCTGATTTATTTTATTTATTTATGTAAAGGTTTTTGAAGTGTCCCAGTAATCAAACGTTTAATTAATTTTGTAATAGTTTATTAAAGCTTGGTCATTGACTACGATTCCCAAGGTGCATTTCTGTAAGAAATAATCACTCATGAGCTAAAACACCCACGGGTAGTCGGCTGTTCAACATGGAGGTAGCTTAAAACAGCTGCACCTGTTTCAGGTAAGTGAGAAATATTTTAAGTTTTTTTTTTTTTTTTTTTTTTTTTGTAGAATGTACAGAGTTAAAAAAAATCAGCTGTTTGTATTTATTATTTTTTTACTTTTGTAACTGGAAGTAAAACAGTAGTTTGCAGTTAAAGGGGGGCAAATGTCCGCCACTGAAGAAAACACGAGACGGCTGTATTTAGGATTTAAATTTTTACAGCAATATTAGCCTACAGATGCTATATATTTATACCATAAATATATCATGAGTTAGTTATTTTTGTACAAGTGATGAAGTGAAGTGTCTATTTTAACAAAAATATTTCAAGCTGGATAGAACACAGACAGCAGATGTTTTCATGACTGTGTGGATCTCTATAAATAAAGTCATTTGACATTTTCGGGACTCTCATGTTTGCTTTATTATTATGGGTAATGATGAATGCTACTGAGCCATTGTAAAAATATACTGCACACTACAGACATGGACATTGCTGCATTACACCCAAGAATTCAGAGTCCCCTCCCCTAGGAAGCAGCAGCAGTCCAGAGTGAAGTTTAAGCTGTCTTTGCTCAACATGACCAAAGCAGAACAGATAAGAGTCCTGCAAGCCATTGTAACATTTATGTGGGTATCCAAAGAAGCAGTCCTGAGCATCATCCACAGTGCTACAACAGCTGAGCTTCACTCACATCAGCAGTTTGGTACTCTCAAACTTCCCTTAAGGTATGGCTGTCATATTATTTAGTTATGTAACATATCACCATGAAATATCACATCGGGAATTTGTCCATCTGAGGCTATCTTGGGTGACTTTGGCACAATACCAAGTTTTTTTTCTTTCCCTTTCTTTATTTTCTGCAGTGAGGAAATAGTCTGGTCTAATGCAACAGATGAATAAATGGTCATAGCTGGCCACAGAAAGGGAGCGTGGAAGGAGAAGGCGCATGAAAAAGTAGGATTATAAGAGAATTTCACATTCAACACCTTTAGGATGAACTGTAACACTGAATTCTAGCCAGGCTTCCTCGTCCAACATCAGTAGTCCAACCTGCTCTGGTCATCTGTAATTGTCATGTACAAGAAGTGTTATTAACCATTATTAAATGCTGCTACATACAGGCATAATTTCACACTTTAGCAGAAATTCTTTTGTTTTTGTTTCTTTAACTAGCTTAAGCACACGCTTAAGTTTGTTCACAAAAGGCACTTATTTTGTCTTGTATTTTATAGGAAGCATTGCACCGTCTTCATAATTCTGAGGCAAACTGCAGCCACTATGAACCGAAGCAAGGGTAAGATTACCAAAAATGGCTACATGCATTCTCCTAAATGGTAAATAAATACATTATCTGAAATATCTACACTGTGCTTTCACAGACTGTCCTTGCCCCAGAATGAGGCAGTCAGCTTCTTATTTGGTCAAAACTCTAGCTGCAAGTCTGGAGTCCTGTAGTGTGGATAATGATGCCATTCCAAGTAAGCAACTTTTACTGTAATTGTTTTTGTGTAAATATTCTTCTTTTTATTTATACCAAACTAATTTAATTAATAGTTTTCTTTCAATTCAGTTTTATTTTTATAGTGCCAAATCAAAACAAAAGTCATCTTAGGACACTTTACAAAGTAAGGTCTAGACCTTGTTGTTGTTGTTGTTGTTTTTGTTGTTGTTATAGGGGAAAAACCCAACAAATCCCCCTTGAGCAAGCACTTGGTGACAGTGGGGAGGAAAAACTCTCTTTAACAGAAGAAACCTCCAACAGACCCCGGCTCTTGGTGGGCGGCCTACTGCCTCAACCAATTGGGGTGAGTGGATAGAGGAGAGAGAAAATAAAAGAAAAGCAACAAGAAACAACAAACACTGGGCAGGTTGATATGGCTGGCATTTGCTCATCAGAAACATACAGCTCCATAGCCAGGACTACCTGCAGAAAGGTACAGGGAGAGAGAAAGGACACACTACGGGAGAGAGGAGACACACAGTTAGTGACATGTAATGGTGGCATATAGATGTGCAATGCAGCACGGTGGTTAGCGCTGTCACCTCAAAGCTAGAAAGTTCTGGGTTCAGGCCTTTCTGTGTGGAGGGTGCATGATCTCCCTGTGCCTGTGTGGGTTTTCTCTGGGTATTCTGGCTTCCTCCTACAGTTCAAAGATATGCAGCTTAGGTTGATTGGAGACTCTAAATTGCCCCTAGGAGTGTGTATCTAGCCACGGGTTTCATACCAGTGACTTCTGTGCCAGTCCCAAGCTCGGTTAAATAAAGAGGGTTGTTTCAGGAAGGGCATCCGGCATAAAAATCCAAACCCGGAGAGAGCAATCCACCTTTTTTCGTCTCATAACCATCCATCCATCCATTTTCCTCTGCTTATCCGGGACCGGGTCGTGGGGGCAGCAGTCTAAGCAAAGATGCCCAGACTTCCCTCTCTCCAGACACTTCTTTTTTTTTAAGTTTTTTTTTTTTTTTTTTTTTTTTTGTAGAATGTACAGAGTTAAAAAAAATCAGCTGTTTGTATTTATTATTTTTTTACTTTTGTAACTGGAAGTAAAACAGTAGTTTGCAGTTAAAGGGGGGCAAATGTCCGCCACTGAAGAAAACACGAGACGGCTGTATTTAGGATTTAAATTTTTACAGCAATATTAGCCTACAGATGCTATATATTTATACCATAAATATATCATGAGTTAGTTATTTTTGTACAAGTGATGAAGTGAAGTGTCTATTTTAACAAAAATATTTCAAGCTGGATAGAACACAGACAGCAGATGTTTTCATGACTGTGTGGATCTCTATAAATAAAGTCATTTGACATTTTCGGGACTCTCATGTTTGCTTTATTATTATGGGTAATGATGAATGCTACTGAGCCATTGTAAAAATATACTGCACACTACAGACATGGACATTGCTGCATTACACCCAAGAATTCAGAGTCCCCTCCCCTAGGAAGCAGCAGCAGTCCAGAGTGAAGTTTAAGCTGTCTTTGCTCAACATGACCAAAGCAGAACAGATAAGAGTCCTGCAAGCCATTGTAACATTTATGTGGGTATCCAAAGAAGCAGTCCTGAGCATCATCCACAGTGCTACAACAGCTGAGCTTCACTCACATCAGCAGTTTGGTACTCTCAAACTTCCCTTAAGGTATGGCTGTCATATTATTTAGTTATGTAACATATCACCATGAAATATCACATCGGGAATTTGTCCATCTGAGGCTATCTTGGGTGACTTTGGCACAATACCAAGTTTTTTTTCTTTCCCTTTCTTTATTTTCTGCAGTGAGGAAATAGTCTGGTCTAATGCAACAGATGAATAAATGGTCATAGCTGGCCACAGAAAGGGAGCGTGGAAGGAGAAGGCGCATGAAAAAGTAGGATTATAAGAGAATTTCACATTCAACACCTTTAGGATGAACTGTAACACTGAATTCTAGCCAGGCTTCCTCGTCCAACATCAGTAGTCCAACCTGCTCTGGTCATCTGTAATTGTCATGTACAAGAAGTGTTATTAACCATTATTAAATGCTGCTACATACAGGCATAATTTCACACTTTAGCAGAAATTCTTTTGTTTTTGTTTCTTTAACTAGCTTAAGCACACGCTTAAGTTTGTTCACAAAAGGCACTTATTTTGTCTTGTATTTTATAGGAAGCATTGCACCGTCTTCATAATTCTGAGGCAAACTGCAGCCACTATGAACCGAAGCAAGGGTAAGATTACCAAAAATGGCTACATGCATTCTCCTAAATGGTAAATAAATACATTATCTGAAATATCTACACTGTGCTTTCACAGACTGTCCTTGCCCCAGAATGAGGCAGTCAGCTTCTTATTTGGTCAAAACTCTAGCTGCAAGTCTGGAGTCCTGTAGTGTGGATAATGATGCCATTCCAAGTAAGCAACTTTTACTGTAATTGTTTTTGTGTAAATATTCTTCTTTTTATTTATACCAAACTAATTTAATTAATAGTTTTCTTTCAATTCAGTTTTATTTTTATAGTGCCAAATCAAAACAAAAGTCATCTTAGGACACTTTACAAAGTAAGGTCTAGACCTTGTTGTTGTTGTTGTTGTTGTTTTTGTTGTTGTTATAGGGGAAAAACCCAACAAATCCCCCTTGAGCAAGCACTTGGTGACAGTGGGGAGGAAAAACTCTCTTTAACAGAAGAAACCTCCAACAGACCCCGGCTCTTGGTGGGCGGCCTACTGCCTCAACCAATTGGGGTGAGTGGATAGAGGAGAGAGAAAATAAAAGAAAAGCAACAAGAAACAACAAACACTGGGCAGGTTGATATGGCTGGCATTTGCTCATCAGAAACATACAGCTCCATAGCCAGGACTACCTGCAGAAAGGTACAGGGAGAGAGAAAGGACACACTACGGGAGAGAGGAGACACACAGTTAGTGACATGTAATGGTGGCATATAGATGTGCAATGCAGCACGGTGGTTAGCGCTGTCACCTCAAAGCTAGAAAGTTCTGGGTTCAGGCCTTTCTGTGTGGAGGGTGCATGATCTCCCTGTGCCTGTGTGGGTTTTCTCTGGGTATTCTGGCTTCCTCCTACAGTTCAAAGATATGCAGCTTAGGTTGATTGGAGACTCTAAATTGCCCCTAGGAGTGTGTATCTAGCCACGGGTTTCATACCAGTGACTTCTGTGCCAGTCCCAAGCTCGGTTAAATAAAGAGGGTTGTTTCAGGAAGGGCATCCGGCATAAAAATCCAAACCCGGAGAGAGCAATCCACCTTTTTTCGTCTCATAACCATCCATCCATCCATTTTCCTCTGCTTATCCGGGACCGGGTCGTGGGGGCAGCAGTCTAAGCAAAGATGCCCAGACTTCCCTCTCTCCAGACACTTCCTCCAGCTCGTCCGGGGCAATGCTGAGGCGTTCCCAGGCCAGCCGAGCGACATAGTCCCTCCAGCGTGTCCTGGGTCTTCCCCGG
>NW_018127905.1:3002632-3023108 GCF_001952655.1 Monopterus albus | reverse complement strand
ACCGGTGACAAAGGGCAGCCCTGCCGGAGTCCAACATGCACTGGAAACAAGTCTGACTTACTGCCAGCAATGCAAACCAAGCTCCTGCTCTGGTCGTACAGGGACCGGACGGCCCTTAGCAAATGGCCCCGGACCCTGTACTCCCGGAGCACCCCCCACAGGGTGCTGCGAGGGACACGGTCAAATGCCTTCTCCATGTCCACGAAACACGTGTCTGATAACATGGCCTCGGATTTGGAGGTGCTAATTCTCATCCCCACCACTTCACACTCGGCTGCAAACCCCTCCAGTGCACACTATAGGTCTTGAACTGATGAAGCCAACAGAACCACATCATCTGCAAAGAGCAGAGATGAGATTTTGCGGCCACCAAAACAGACACTCTTTGTTCCCTGGCTGCGCCTAGAAATTCTGTCCATAAAAATATTGAACAGAATTGGTGACAAAGGGCAGCCATGCCGGAGTCCAACATGCACTGGAAACAGGTCTGACTTACTGCCAGCAATGCGACACAAGCTCCTACTCCGGTCATACAGGGAACAGAACACACCCGTAACAACGAGTCCCGCACCCGATAATCCCGAAGCACCTCCCACAGGATGCCACAAGGGACACGGTCGAATGCCTTCTCCAGATCCACAAAACACATGTAGACTGGTTGAGCAAACTCCCATGAACCCTCCAACACCCCAGTGAGGGTATAGAGCTGGTCCAGTGTTCCATGGCCGGGGTAAAAACTGCATTGTTCCTCCTGAATCTGAGGTTCAACTATCGGCCGGATTCTCCTCTCCAGTACCCTGGCATAGACTTTTCCGGGGAGGCTGAGAAGTGTGATCTCCTTATAGTTGGAACACGCTCTCTGGTCCCCCTTCTTAAAAATGGGGAACACCACCCCGTCTGCCAGTCCAGAGGCACCATCTCCTAGCTCAACACAATGCTGCAGAGGCGTGTCAGCAAAGACAGCCCCACAACATCTATAGACTTGAGAAACTCGGGGTAGACCTCATCCACCCCCGGAGCCAGCCTTGCCACTGAGGAGTTCCTTAACTACCTTGGCAAATTCAGCCAGGGTAATGGACAAGTTCCCTCCCGAGTCCCCAGCCCTGGCTTCCTTTTACGGAAGGCATGTTGGGGGGGATTGAGGAGATCTTCAAAATACTCCTTCTACCGGCCGACGACATCCTCAGTTGAGGTCAGCAGCACATTATTTCCACTGTAAACAGTGTTGGCAGAACACTGCTTCCCCCTCCTGAGCCACCAGACAGTTCTACAGAATCTCTTTGAAGCCAACCGAAGGTCTTCCTCCATGGCCTCACCAAACTCCTCCCAGGCCAGAGGTTTTGCCATGGTGACTGCAAGGGCTGCATCCCGCTTGGCCTCTCGGTACCTGCCAGTTGCTTCAATAGTCCCATGAGCCAACCAGTCCCGATAGAGCTCCTTCTTCAGCTTGATGGCATCCCTTACTTGCGGTAACCACCATCGTGCCGCCACGACAGGCCCCGGAGACCTTACGGCCACAGCTCCCAGCAGCCGCCCCGACAATGGAGGTGAGGAACATAGTCCGTCCCCAGTCTCCCTCGGCACCTGTTTGAAGCTCTGTCTGAGGTGGGAGTTGAAGACCTCTCTGACCGAGGCTTCTGCCAGACATTCCCAGCAAACCCTCACTATACGTTTGGGCCTGCTAGGTCTGTCCAGCTTTTTCCCCTGCCAGTGACTCCAACTCACCACCAGGTGGTCATCAGTTGACAGCTCAGCCCCTCTTCACCCGAGTGTCCAAAACATGTGGCTGAAGATCAGAGGAAAAGACTACAAAGTCAATCATTGACCTCTGACCTAGGGTGTCTTGATGCCATGTGCAGTGATGGACACCCCTATGTTTGAACATGGTGTTCGTTATGGATAAACCATGACTAGCACAGAAATCCAATAACTCACCACTTCCGGTTCAGATCAGGGAGGCTGTTCCTCCCAATCATGCACCTCCAGGTATCACTGTCGTTGCCCACGTGGGCGTTAAAGTCCCCCAGTAGAATGACATGCTCCCCCATGGGAGCACTATCCAACACGCCCCCCAAGGACCCTAAAAAGGCCAGCTACTCTGCACTGCCATTAGGTGAGTAAGAACAAACAACAGTGAGAGACTGTTACCTGACTCGAAGGCACAGGGAAATGACCCTATCATCCACTGGGGTAGACTCCAACACCTGATGACTGAGCTGGGGGCCTATTAGCAAGCCCACACCAGCCCGTCGCCTCTCCCCCTGAGCAACACCAGAATTGAGGAGGGTCCATGCTTTGTTGAGAAGAATGGTTCCAGAACCCAAGCTGTGAGTGGAAGTGAGCCCGACTGTATCTCTCAACCTCCTGCACCAGCTCAGCCTCCTTCCCTACCAGTGAGGTGCTACATTCCTGAGCCCGACCAGGCCCTGTGGGTATAGGCCTGGCCATCAGGTGCTTGCACGCGAACCCTTCCCCCGGCCTGGCTCCAGGGTGGGGCCCCGGTGACCCCATACCGGACAGGGTAAACATGAGCCTTGATTTTTTTGTTCATCTTAAGTGGCCTATGAACCGCCCTTTGTCTGGTCTGTCACCCAGGACCATGAAAGACCCTACCAGGGACATATAGCTCCCAACAACATAGCTCCTGGGATCATTCAGGCACTCAAACCCCTCCACCACATTAAGGTGTCGGCTCCAGGGAGGGGCCGACCTAAAGTTGGAAGTTAACAAGAATTTCTGTCTCCCAACCACCCTAGTGTTGGAACATTCTTTTAATTCAATTTTGATCATACACTTAAGCCTTGGAGAAGAAGAAGAATATTAAAGCTCTGAAACTGAATAAGTGTAACCCCTTGCTTTTTTTAATGTTCTTATGTAAACAAAGTCACTTTCGGCTTTTCCCGTTTAGGGGTCGCCACAGCGAATCATCACACTGATGACTCGCATGTTGACATTTGGCACGTGCTTTATGCCGGTTGACATTTGGCACGTGCTTTACGCCGGATGCCCTTCCTGACGCAACCTGGATTCTAATCCGGGGCACTGTGGCGAGAGTGATGCGCCTTAGCCTACTTTTTGTTTATTATAAAGAAGAAAGCAAGCTTTATAAGACGCTGTAAGATTCTGTTTGTAATGTTCAGGTAAAAAGATTTTTATTAGATTAGATTCGGCTTGGTCATTGTTAGTGTGACATGTTTTTCAGTTACATTGGTATACTGTATCAATATGCAGTGCACTGTGCTGTTCTGATTGTGATTTATGTATTGTGTTTGCAGCTGCTGGAAGCAAGGCATTGTCATCAGAAGGAGCTTGATGACCTGTGTGCCACACTTCATGTTAGTTTGGAAGCCAGTCCAAAATACATGACCACCCATCACATCTGTGTGCCCAATGGACTGCGTTAAGACATTCATGCCATCACATTCATACAACTAGGAGGTAGCAAACAAACATTTGAGGCTCCATCTGATGCCCCACATCCCGGAAACCCAGCTGTAAGCTAACGTTTCAGAGGGCTGGACACTATGAGCTACTGGTTAGGCAGTAGGTGTGATACAATTTTGATAGAATGGTTTACAGTGTTTGATACAGTTTGTACAATTCATCATGGCATCAATAAAGCTGCTTTTAAATAACATGTTCTTCAAAGGTTTATTCCTTCCCGAGTAAATATAATCAATCACATGAATATGAAGTGTAGCCCCTAGGATAACAATAAGATATTTATTATTATAAGGGAGGGTTTTTACCCAAGCCTGTATTATAATAACCCAGAGTGACCAATAGTAGCGACCAACAGATCTATCAAACAGATTCCTGCACCAGGTCAGGAACCTGCTGGTGCCTGCAAAAAAAGATGTTTAATGGGTAAAAAATATGTTTATATTAATTCATGGGTAAAGACACGACAAAAAAACAGACTAAATAGCACCAATTCATGTTTTACCCTTTTACTGATTTTATAAATCAGTCATGGTCAATATAATTTGGCTTTTTTGACTCGCCTTGTTGTCTTTAAACCATTTCTGTGTAGCTTTTTCTGTATGCTTTGGGTCATTGTTTTGCTGGAAAATAAATTCTCTCCCAAGCCGTAGTTCTCTTGCAGACTGAATAAGATTGTCCTCCAGGATTTTCCTATATTTTGCCACATTCATTTTACTCTCTACCTTTACAAGTCTTCCAGGGCCAGCTGCTGAGAAGCATCCCCACAGAATGATGCTGCCCCCACCGTGCTTCACAGTGGGGTTGGTGTGTTTGTGATGTGTAGCGTTTGGTGTTCTCTAAACATAGCATCTTGTCTGATGGCCAAAAAGCACCATTTTGGTCTCATCAGACCAAAGACGTTGCAAAGACGCACTAAATTCTGGGGTTTAATCATGACTATGGAGAGGGAAAATAACTATTAATTGCAGACTGTAGATTGCAGATTGTAGACTTTTGTTTGAGAATTAATAGCTAGTAACTACGGTTTTCATGAGACATCAGTTAGCTACAGTACATTTATCTGTTAGGGGTTAGCTATTAACTTTGGAGCTTCCACGTGGCCAGGAGGAGAGAAGCGCTGGTTCTGAGGCTCTTTGGGCCAGAGTCGAGCAGGATCCAAGATGGTTCCGAGCTGTGAACTCTGGACAAATCTGTTGTTCCCAGATTTCTGGGCTCGCTCTCAGAAGTGGAGCTTCTTCCCAGTTGGCCAGTTCTCCTTTAGGTTCTGGCTTCAGCAGGGTTCCTCTATCGTTGACTGTATCGTTGACAGAGATGTCTCACCGAAAAACCATATTTAATTTAACTGATCATTGCAGGATTGTTCTGATAGTGTCTCTGGAGTTTAACAAAGGATTTGGCTTAAATAAAACTTGCTTTCGGCTTTGCTACAAAAAGTTCCTTTTTGTCTGAGACGTTGCTAGACTCGGTAGTCAAATTTTGGAGCACGTGTACTTCAGGTTGCTTCCTGACGGTTTTCAGAATAAATGTAAAAATCAAGTTACTTCCTAAATAAAACACTTTGTGGTGATGTGAGCATGCAATCTAAGTGAAAAAGATTAATTTAACACAAAACATAAAACACACGGACGAGGTACACACCCTGAGGTGTGTCCTTTACATTTCTTCTCAACTTCTAACTTAACTGAATGGACTGAGACAATGGAGCAATAGTAGCATGGACATGTTAGCCAGAGCAAGGACTTCGTCTGAATGACTCAGGAGTCTGCAGGCCCAGTATTCTAACTGCTTGAGGTTCTTGTGGCTATGACAATGATTTCTGATTGGCTCTTCAGGCTCAGCAGAGAAATATTTATGCTTAAACTATCAGTTTTGGATTATAAACTTTTGAAAAATAAAATTCCTCCACCATGGCATAATCTTAAGCAACAAATAGTTTGATAAGAAACAATAGTGGATCATTATGTGGAAATAAAGGAATGGTTGGCTTTGTAACTTTTCAGAATAAAAGACAATCAATTAACAACACAGAATCATTAAAATAAAGAAATCAAGGAACAATTTTTTATGTAACCTTTCCTGGACATGACTGCAAAGTTAGGAGGACAGGATTAACGAAGTCTCTGGTGATAGTTGATTTGTCAAGCATCTGAAATAATAAGCATGTATTAGTTTCATGGAACATCCACATATCACATTAATTTGGAATCATTTCAGCTGCTATAAGTGACCAGTTATGTATCCATCATCAGTTTGACTCAAACATTTCAACCTTGTTCTGGAAATATCACACAACTCTTGGTTGATCAGAAATTTCTAAACATTTCTTGATCCAAAGGGAGCTATACCCAGCACTTTTCACATTCTTTCTGGGGACAGGGAGGTTCCCTTTGCATTTGTGTTGTTGGTCTTCAGTTCTTGTTACCATTGCTAACTCTGAGAGACAAGACAGTCCAAGTAACTTCAAAACAGTGCTGATTTATTCAAAGGATCACAGGCAAAATTAACATTACACGCTCAGACATCTTGCACCTCCAAACTGCACGCAGGCAGATGTAAGATGAAAGACCCTGAACCCACCAGGCCTATACATTATATCCCCTCGGTTGGGCTAGCCCCATACTACACAGAAACATCAACTGAGACGTCTCTGTTGCCAGCTTTGCAGCTGGCCATAGCGGTAGTCAAAACATGAAGCAAATCAATGTGTGTGTGTGTGTGTGTGTGTCTGTTGATTAAGTGGTGTGTAACTAAAAACATTCTCACACGACCTCTAGTACATGTCGTGGCTTAAACATGAGAACATATTATGGCTAAGGCTACAGTTATACACGTCATAATAATAATATTAAACCCCCTGTCTGCTGACAGTCATCAACTCTGCTCTCTAGTTATCCTTGACCAGATGTACCCTGTAGAAACTCATAAGCATGACTAAGCATTTAACAGTCTAACTAGACATCCTATCTCCACTAAACATTTCTAATACATAAAGTATCTATTCAATACCTATCTGACTAAAAATACCTAACAGTGTGTTTTGTTGCCTTATAGACTGATCAGATAAGAGGGAGCCAAAAGTCCTGGACCTCTCTGAGTTAATTGTAACTTATTGTCTAAGGTCAAAGGTGTGGGTCCAAGAGACAGAGGGGGTTGGGGCCTGGGATCTCCATCTGATAAGGAGAGAAACAGTCAAGAGAACAGTTTTACATGTGGCAGTCGTCTGGCTGCTCTCAAGGCCAGAATCAAAGTCTAATGTTTAATAATGAATGAGTCCCTCGGAATAAAACATCACCTCCAAAATATCTACTTTGGACTTTTAGACAGTACAATAAGGAAACCCAACAGATCCCGCTTTTGAGTAGAGAATTTTATTTTCTTATACTGTAGCTTAAGGAGGCATTTGATGACTGATCATGACAAAATGGGGACAAATTTCCATTTTTCATATTTTGGGGGGATGTGTCTTCGGTCCCTTGTGGAGATTATGCCTAGGATAGAAGGAAGGTTTTATACTGTTTCACAGAACACATATGAGTATGATGTGCATCCTTTAAAAATGAATAGGGACATTAAAGGTGCATCAATTTGCACATTGTCTGATAAATCCAGTGAAAATGGGATAGGACATGGTGTTTCTTAGCTGAACTACCCCCCTCCAGGTCACTTTGCTGTCTACAGCCCTTAGGTTTTTATTCCTGCTTCTCCACCCTTTGTTTTGATGATTGGTCCAGACATTATCCCCGCCTGTCACATAGAGAAGGTTTTAAGAAAGGTTTCTTAAAGGCAGGGTCTCTCTCTTTCTCTTTCTTTCTCTCACTCGCTCTCTCCTCTCTCTCACACTCACTCACTCACTCACACACACAAAAGTGAAAATACTGTATGTGTATCAGAGAACAATATATGCATTTTAGAGGAGTATAAATGTGTGAGGAGAATAACATGTATGTGAGAGGAGAAGAATATACTGTAGGTATGTGAGAGGTCCAGAATGTGTTATGGCCTATATGGCCCATCATAATTCCATTTTTAGCATGGCTTCATTAAGTGTAAATGGCTAAATTAATAAACACTGTAGCCATTCAGCTCTTTAAGAGGTAATAGTTGAATTCAGCATCTCAAAATCTACAATAGTGAGCACAATTCACTTTGGAAGCAGAATACCTGTAAAGTTGTAGACCATTGTCACTTGATTCTGTTATTGCTCCTGTTTTGTTGGGGTTTTACCCTGGAGGTTGCATGCACATCTTCAGTGTATCCCTATAATGATGCAAAACCTAGTTGATCAAAGATCTGCACTGTATTTATGTATTATATACTTGCTTTTCAGCAATTATTCTTAACTGATTTTTCAGTTTACTATTTCCAGAAAAGGACAGATTTTCAAATTAATTGATAAACTCATAGTAGTGTAGTGATTACCATAGTCTATCACTGATTTTGAATGGGTCTGTTCAGTGTTTTATCCTGAGAGACATATGACTCGCACCTGCCCCCAGTGAAACCAATATCCCTGTGAACTTCATGCACAAATTCCTCAGTCTAATTTGAGAAGTGACACACTTTCTCCTTACCCAGTCACAGCGCCTTCGTGCCATGTCTCTCTCTGTCCACTTACTCTTCCAAGCTTCTCTGTATTCAGGAAATAGGAACTAACTTGTAGATGAACTACTCAGTATGCTGTATGACTATTTGAGGGTGCCTAAAAATGTATGTAATGAGGAATGAATACTGATTTGTGCCATACAGTGTTTGAATTACAGGTAATCAAGACTGATTCATGAAGAAAGTGTGGAGTATAATAGACTGAGTGATTTACTGATAAAGTATCTCCCAGTCATGTCTTTAGTAACTTAATCATTATTTAGGAGTACTACATTAGAAGTTACTAGGGACATACTTACGAATGACACAGATCATTCTTGACATATTTCTTATTTGTTTGTTAGTAACTATGCATATTTTTGTGTACCATATTCTCAAGGTTTACCAGAGAATCCTTGTTTACCAGCCAATCATCAACAACAGTAATAATATTTTTGCTAAACATGGTTAAAGTTTCAAATTATGAAGTGAACTTATGTAGAGGTAATCCCTGTGAGCTAGAATCTCAGGCCTCTGAACACCAGGTTTCAAACATATTTTCCAACTTTCCATGATCAGGATTTTTATAATTAGTTTACAGTACTGCTCTGTTAAGCTGTGACAAACTGTGTATGCAGTGGGTGTATTGAATAAGGTTTGGGAGTTTATTCCTATCTTTAATCAAGAGCATAGTCTTTCAGTTTGACAGCATAATGCCTCTGGGTCCTCACACTCAAATTTACCCGCTTGCACTCAAAACCCTGTCATCGCAACAGTTTGCCATGTTGTTTCCTCACTTTACATTATAATCAAACACTAGCAGACTATGGCTGAAGGTAGTGCTCTTGTGTATCTTGATGACAGTTAATTCTACAATTTAATAGTAAAGCTGGAGATTCAGGGAGAGGCAGTCATAGTTGGCAAGTGAAAATCAGGAAAAACAAACATTGCATTCTGGGGACAATTGATGGTGTGATTGTAGTAACTGTGCACCAATGGAAACAGAACTGTAATCATATGGATAGGGGTGGTGGTGGAAACAACAGGTGAGCATCAAGTAAGTGCAATTTTAGACTGGTCTACTTTTGCTATGCTAGCTTGTGATGTTAGAGTTGTAGTGCTATTTATATATGTATCAGAGTGCACCTATGACGCACGTCTGTATCACCTACACAATTTTTCATTGCTGTTGCCTGTCCGCACTGTACCAGTGCACCACCAGTAATTTTAGATGGTTTATGTTTTGGAATGTTTTGCTGCTTTTTCATTTTTATTAGTTAACTTTTGCTAGCAACACAGCTATATGCAGATGTTGTACTACCAGCAGTTTTTAAGGTGGAACTTTTTCTTGAATGTTACTCAGTGCCCTATTTGATATATTCCTGGATGTGTGCTCAGGACGTGTGTGTGGTACAGGTTGCTGGCCTCTTTATGGACATTTTTAACCTGTCCCTCGCCCAACCAGTTGTGCTGACATGCTTGAAAACCACCTTCATTGTGCTAGTGCTGAAAGATTCCACCCCGATGTGCCTGAATGACTACTGCCCTGTTGCACTCACACCCATTGTCATGAAGTGCTTTGAGCGCCTGGTCGTGGCACACCTAATGACCTGTCTCCCACCTACACTGGACCCCCACCAATTTGCCTACTTCAGGAATAGGAAGATGCAGTCTCCATAGCACTGCACTCTGTACTCCGACATCTAGACAGTAACAATACTTATGCAAGAATGCTGTTTGTGGACTTCAGCTCAGCATTTAACATGATCATCCCCTCCAAATTAACCACCAAACTTGGAGACCTGGGCATCAGCACCTCCCTCTACAACTGGATTCTGGACTTTCTGACCAACAGGCTTCTTCATGTTACATCAGACAACACCTGCTCCTCCACCATTATCCACCGGCATACCACAGGGCTGTGCTGAGCCCATTCCTCTACTCCCTTTTCAGCCATGACTGCAGGCCTGTGCATGGCTCCAATACAGTCATCAAGTTTGCAGACATCATGGTGATCGACCTCATCAGCGACAATGATGAGACAACCTACAGGGAGGAGGTAGAGCACCTGGCTGTATGGTGTACTGACAGCAACCTGCTCCTTAACACTAACAAGACCAAGGAGCTCATTGTGGACTACAGGAGGGAGAAAGGAGGCACACACAATCCCATCCATATTAACAGGATGGTTGTTGAACGTATCTCCAGCTTCAAATTCCTGGGGACCCACATTTCAGAGGATCTGTCCTGGACCACCAACACCTGCAGCCTGTTTAAGACAGCTCACCAGCACCTCTTCTTCCTGAGGACAATGAAGAAGAACCACCTGCCACCATCCTGGTGAACTTCTACTACTTTGCCATTGAGAGCATCCTGACCAGTTGTATCACAGCCTGGTATGGAAACTGCTGTGCCCCTGACCACAATGCATTGCAGAGGGTGGTGAAATCTGCTCAACGCATTAGTGGGATTTCACTTCCAGCCAGTGAGGGTGTCCGCAGGGAACGCCGTTTCCGATGTGCTTGCAGCATTTTCAAGGACTTCTCTCACCCTGATCGCAATTTGTTTGACCTCCTGCCCTCTGGGAGGCACTTCAAGAGCCTCCAGACCAAGACCAGTAGACTCGGGAACAGCTTCTTCCCCACATCCGTCTCCTTACTGAACTCTGTCCTCCGTTGACCCCCCTGCCTTCCTCTATACCACTACACACACCTCACCCCTTCTCATCTCTCCTCCCGGGACTATACAATACACTTCTGTTACCTGTAACACTGATGCGATCTGTTAATTTGCACATACTCTACTCACAGAATACTGCTGTTATTCATTTGCACACTGTTCATATGCAGATACTGTATATTTATCTTTGCACTATTTACATCCATTGAACTGCGAGCTCATGTAACATTCTTTATCTTCTTATTCTGCACTATTTCATCCCATTGCGCTAGTGTTTTATAAGCTGAATGTACCTCATCCATTGCTTGTAATTTGAATCCATAAAGTTTGTTGTATATTGCATATTACCTTATATAACTTACTGTAAATGTCAACTTTGTATATCTATCGGTAAATTAGTTCTGACTGTACATACTATAGATAATGCAGACTCTGCACTGCTGTCATTGCACTTCTGGTTAGATGCTAAACTGTATTTCGTTGCCTTGTACTTGTACATGTATAATGACAATAAAGTTGAATCTAATCTAAATATATGCATCCATTTCATTGTTTTAGTGGGCATTTTAATCTGATGTAGGCACTTCATGCAATACACTGTTTTGTATATCTTCATTATCCTATGCTGTATTTGCAGATGTTCCATTGTTTTAGAGGTTATGTACTGTATGTCTTTATGTATACAGACATGTATGTATGTTTGATTTAGACACTTCATACAACTCTAGTTGTTTTGAACCTTCATGTAGTTATTTCACGTTTTATGGAATTTGTTTTTGTACAGTAACCTGAGGGGGAATTCCTGAGGGTGATATTGATGCAAACCTGTAAATACATTACCTCGATATAATCTCATATGGCATGTTATTATGCAACATGTTATTCTGCTATCTCTCTGCTGATTGTTTCTTTGTTCATTCATAGTGTAAGGGTTTGCAAACTTTATTGACATATGTAAATGCATCAGTTCCACATAACAACACATATCCACAAAGGTGTGGCCATTGTTGATGGTAAGAAGTAGGAGTGGCAACAGATTTTCTTTTATTTGTTGAGAAGTGAAAAATTGTAGAAGTTATTAGCAAAAAAAGCAGGGTCTTTCCTCTATAGGGATAAACTAAATATATGAAATCTCCTGTTGGCCCGCCACCTATAAGAAACTAATTGTATTACTGTTTGTGTTTTGTCCTTTTTTTGTCACCAATCTTTACCTCCATCACCATTCAGCCACAACATAAAGCATGTTTTATAGATCTTTGTCATGACCTGCTAGTAAGCTTATATTATCTGTGTAAGGTCATATCATTTTGTGTTTGATTACAAATGTCCAACAGTGCCTTTAGACAGCTGCCTCCCACCTGTCAAGTTGGAGGTTGCTGTTTATGTTTTGCAATGTATGGTTGTCACAGTGACAGGATTAGCTTGGAGGTACTGTAATGGATAGGAGTCAGCTGTGTGTGTGTGTGTGTGTGTGTGTGTGTGTGTGTGTGTTTATTGATACTGTTTTTGAACACACTCCCTGTCAGTGTTGTATAGCAATTCTATTTTGGTGATGTCACATTTCTCTGTCCCTCATTTATACAGTACAGTACATTCACATAAGCAAATAGAATGACAATATATTATCAGTGGACTGTGAATACTGTAACTTGTTTTCCAACCTAGATAATGTCAATAAAAACAAAGGAGGAGACAGCTTTTCTTTCTCCTTGTCTTTGTTGAGTGACAGCACTCCCAAATGCTAATGTAAAAAAAAAAGACCTGGCCACTTGCCTTATGCTTCTGTTAAAATAATATTACTGAACATCTACAGCAAACATTATTCACTCCAACATCTGCCTGTCTGGTCATAGAATTTACAGATATTTTTTTGCCACTTGTGTTGATATTTGGTACCTGGTTCTGGCATTTAGTAAACATTAGGGATAATTCTACTAACACACTGCGGATGGTTATTTCCATATATCAAAGATAATACGCGGTGAAAAAAAATAGATATATTGGCATTAATATATCTATAAACTGCAGCTATTGTAACCACCAACCACCACCAAGAACTGCTGCAGGATCCCAAGCTTTCTGTATAGCTGCCTAAATCGAGGTGGATTTTTAATTCATCCACCATGGCAAGCACAAGCGCATACGGTCTCCTGAAAACGGCTTAATGATAAATGTCAAAAGAAAAGTTTATTCAGACCCTCCATGCCACTACAGGACTTTGTCCTTTAAAATAAAACAGTTCAATTCAATTCAAGAGGAGATGAGAGGAGAGAAACTCAGAGCATCATGGGCCCCCCAGCAGCCTAGGCCTATAGCAGCATAACTAAGGAAAGGCTTAGGGTCAACTTAGCCAGCCCTAACTATAAGCTTTATCAAAAAGGAAAATCTTAAGTCTAATCTTAAAGGTAGAGAGGGTGTCCAGCTCCCAGTCTCAGTTCGGGAGGTGGTTCCACAGGAGAGGAGTTTGATAGCTAAAGGCTCTGCCTCCCATTTCTGTGGACTCTAGGAACCAGAAGAGCTTCCTATGTGGGCGGATACTATTATAACACTGCTTCTCCTTGGTTGTGTTACTTCTTGGTATTTAATTACCCTACTGTTCATTAGTTCTGGTTTTGCTCCTCTTCTGTTAATTAGCAATACAGAACACCCAGGAGATGAAATATGAACTTTTATGGAGCTTTATATGACATGCTGCTCTGCCTTTAATAATATATTAATGTATAAACTACTAGACACCACACTCTTCTTCTATGCTTTTTCTCCTCCTCCCATACAATAAACATTAGAGGACACACAAGTAGTAATTTTCAATATGTTAGGGCACTACAGAGCAGCGCTTCCCCTGTTAAGCATGCTCAATTTTAGTTGAGAGATTTAGCATACACCAGTACTTTATCACATAAAATAATTTAGAAAACAAATTCCTTTGGACCTCCTTTTCTAATACCTTATATAAGCTGCCTAATTGTACCTAGAGGTATTCTATGAGGTTTTTTTTTTTCAAACCAGTGATAGGAATGTGTATTGTGTCATTTACATGCTCATGCATGTGTATGTGTTTTGTGCACAGGTACTGTACAAGAAAACTGGGACCCACACCTAATAAAATAGCTCCATAGCACTACCAGTGGCCACAAATAGAGATTTGTGAGCAGTGGGAGCCCTTGTCCAATTAAGTAGTAGAATGAACTTCAGTAGAACCACAAACAAAACTCCATTCCCCCGCATTATATTGGTGAAATTTCAGAGACTAATGTCAAAAATGAAGCTACAAACATAAAGGGCCAGATGCATTTAATGAGAAGTGAGAACTTAATTTGTTGCTTCTGTTTTATTTATTTATTTATTTACTGGTATTGTGAGTGAAGTGACCCTTTTAAACACAAGCCATTGGCGGGGTAGGCGGTGTATATTACACCGCCAATGGCCAGTGATTTTCTTCTTCTTCTTCTTTTTTAGCTTTCAATTTATGGTTCACAAAACACTGAAATTCCTGTCCATGCATAAAAATTGATGTAGCTTTGCACTGAGGCAAGTAGACTATCTTGCCATCCCACCCAGCCAGCATAATCATCCATCATCACCTCCACCTGTGGCTTGTTTACTCCTGGACTCTCCTGTCATATATACACCCTCTTCGCGTTTATTCTCCGCGAGTTTGTTTGTCGACACTCACCTTCTCCCCAACACGTTGCTCCAGCTTTCCATTTCCAAAATTTTCTCATATTCTAGAGGAATCAGTGTTTGGAACTTTCATGAAATAAAAATGTAGCAACAGATTTGATGGTGCTAGACTCATCCTGAACACAGCTGCTTTGTTGAACTGTAGAAACTGTAAATCTGTGTGCAAAAGCTGACCAGCAGAAGAGTTAAATATTTAATGGTGTTACTTCTGCTGTGCCACATGCATAAATTGCACACAGCTCCCCTCTCAATGTGAGACACGTATTGATTTTGTTGTTGTTTGATGGTCACAGGATTTGCATATTTTATTGTTTGATCAGTGCAACATTGTCTAAAAGAAGATGTTTGAAGCCAGAATTGTGAAAGTTGCCACCAGTAATGCTCAAAAAGACAGAGCTGGATTTCAAATGAGCCAGAAGGGAATATGAGGGACCTTTACTGGCTTTCAGTTCACACCATACTTTAATTACTGAACAAAATAAAAGATGATTTGACTGGAAGAAGACTACATGGTTGCAGTTCTGAAATATGTTTGATTTCCTCAACCATATTAAAGTTCAGCTACAGCAAGCTTACACTTTCTTCTATGCTTCCTTTCAGTCTACATGTGTGCAGCACAGGCAGCAGGTCTTTATAAACCACTGTGTACCTTCAAACTAACACTGCTGTGGCTATTACTCATTTGCATCACTGTTGTTGGTAAATAGGCCACTAAATTGAAAATTTGCAATGGTGCAATATTTTGTGCACCTGATTAGTAATTTGCAACAGGTTTAGTAAATATCCCCAATGGTAACCAAATGATATTCTCAGCCAGTAAAAACATTTTTTATCCTTAAAATTTTGATTTAACTACTTTGAGGTAAATTTCAATTTCAGTTAGTTTATGGTTTCACCTCCATCTGCATAACTCTGTAAAAACCACAAATTAACATTAAATATATATATTTGACTCCAAATGGAGACTTTTTGAACAATGTGGCTTAGCTGAATATTCAAAGGTATATCAAATAAAAAAAAAAAAACAAGAACAAATGGAATATGTAAGAATCAAATGCATTTAACCTTGCCCACCTCCCCTTTCCCCACATCAATAATCCCAGATAGTTAGAGGATAAAAGTTACATTTAGAAGTCTAAAAAGCTTATGGCTAGTTTAGGCGTCTCTGGTGGGAGCTACTTTTAAAATACATTTACTGTAAATAGATGCTATTTCTGTTTTCAGTCGATTTCTCAGATTTCAGAGATACTGCATATGTCCATAAAGGGCTGAGAGAGATGGCCAACTAGAGGATGAGGGCATCCTAGAGGAGTTTAATAGGCTTACACTGACCCTGACAAAGGACACAGGCTGAAATACATTGGTCTAGCACAGCAGCTGTTCTTTGTATAGCAAATGTTGCTGGAAATGTGACATTTTCAATCTACACTGGTAACATTTCCAGACTTCTTTCTTCCTCTGTCCTGTCATTCCATTCCTCATCTAATTTGTCCCTCCCTTTCAGTCTGTTCTCCTTCACTCTGTGTTCTGTAATCACATTACTTTCTTTTTTTTGTCTGCCTGTATCTGCAGACCCTGCCCTCCCTAACTGGAGAAAGAATCACAACCACAGCTTCAGCCACACAGACCATCTTTGCCTCCACCATGCAGATGTCTGTTCTTCTTCTCCTCGCCACAGTCCTCCTCCTGTCTTTATTCATTCCTACATGCTCTTCCCAGAGTGAAGCAGACTTTATTGTACAGACACGCATTGGTCGAGTACGTGGCATCCGCCTGCCAGTGCCAGACCGAAGTTATGTCACCGCTTTTCTGGGCATCCCCTTTGCTGAACCACCAGTAGGGAAACGCCGTTTCCGTCGCGCTGAGCCCAAGCGTCCATGGACAGGGGTGTATGAAGCCAGCGCCTACCCCAATGCCTGCTACCAGTCTGTGGATACGTCATTCCCTGGCTTCCAAGGCATTGAGATGTGGAATCCCAACAGGGAGATGAGCGAGGACTGCCTGTACCTCAATATCTGGGTGCCTTCCTCACCTAGACCACACAATCTCACTGTCATGGTCTGGATCTATGGTGGAGGTACGTTCTCATGACTTTTTCAGAATATGGCTCATTCTTCCAGTGGGGACACTGGGACATTGGGTTAGCAGTTGATAATAAGGAAAAGATACAAAGCCCCTTTTCAGAGCATCAAAAACACCTGCTTTGAAGTAGGTGACAGCTAATGAGCACAGTAGGTAGGAAACATTGCATAGATGAGCATGCTGTGGAAATGATCATCAGTAATGTGTAAGGTAATATAGTAGCTGTCACCTTTTATTTGAAATTCAAGCTGTTGTTTGAGCCTGGGAATAGGTGTATGATCTGTAGTTATCTGTTTAAATGTTTGAATTCAGAATTCACCAGGGTGTGCATTGCACACCAGTGCAGGGTGCATAAAATATTGCCTATTCTTTTTCAGTATTATGCATCAGTGATTTTTTTTTTTAAAGGTTTTGCTTTCACCAAAAAAAAAAAAAAAAATTGTGCATCTTTTCCAGCAATAGCAGGCTCATAATTATGCAAAAAGATCTTTTAATCATGGCTTACTGTCTCATAAATACAAGATCTAGATCTTATAATTACAAGATCTTTTCTGGTAATTATGAGATAGTGTACAATTAATGATGCAGGGATTGGAATGCTTCAGAACTTGCATGACAGTCATCAGGTTTTCAAGATTTCTTTAGCTTCAAAGTAATATACAGTAGTGATGAGTGTTCGTGTATCCAATTTTACAGTGCAAAATGAACTGTTAAAAGCTACTTCATTGTACATAATGTTTCAAAACTTAAACAAATATAGGCTAGAAAAGCAGGGCATATTTTACAGCCCACAGTTTAGGTTTTCACTATGCAGTGAAAGTGTTTGATTGAGTGGGGTTGCAGTAAGACCCAGTGATATGGGGAAAGGTCTAGGATTTGGCTGAATCAGGACATAAGATAATATGTAAAAGTCCTAGAGCAGAATAAATGACAGAGAAACATAAAGACAGAGACAGAGAGAAGGAATGAGAATGTGCGTGTATGTCCGACAGACCCAGGGAGACATGAGAGGAAAAATGTCAGTAGGGGCTATGGGAATTAAAACTAAAACACATTCAATTCAGAAACAATAAAAGATGTGAAAATTATTTTTGAACACTTATAGGTCCAGGATTTATGCATAATTAAGAAACACAACATCAATTTTAATCACCTATTATTCAAAAAACTATCCAACTAATCAAAAAGCTGTTTTAGACCAAAGTAGGGCAAAGCATTTAGTGTCATAGAGACTCTCCTACATGAAACAGTGACAAAGATAGCAAGCATTAAAATTAGATGGGTATTGACACTCACTGTAACTCTCCCTGTTGTTTTGGGTACATGAAATTCAACTCACTCCTTCAGGACCCTTCCATACTTAAGTGTTCCAAATTTGGCTAATATATAGCAATCCAATAGCAATGTTATAGCTTTTCAAACCTTTAATGGCAACAATAACTGATATTGGTAAATGTTCTTATACTTGTATAGCGCTTTTCTATGCATTGCAGCACACTTTCACACTACTTGGCCATTCACCCATTTGCACTCACAAACATTCACATTCACACACCGGGAGCAACTGGGGGTTCAGTGTCTTTCTCAAGGACACTTCGACATGTTGACTAGGGAAGCCGGGAATTGAACTGCTAATCTTCAGGTTAGGAAACGACCCACTCTACGTCCTGAGCCACAGCTGCCCCCAATGATAATCACTTTATTTGGCCAAGCATGTTTCACACACAAGGAATTTGTTTCTGGTACAGAACTGAGGCAGCCATCTGCAGCTGCCAATTCACACCGATGGCTCTAACCATCGGGGACAACTTTGGGGTTCAGTGTCTTGCCCAAAGACACTTCAACATGTGGACTGCAGGTACCATGATTTGAACCTCCAACCTTCTGGCAGATGACCGCTCTACCCACTGAACCACAGTCACCCGCACAGTTGACCTACAGAAAAAGTAACCGTACTGTTAGCAACTTCCTGGTTTTATGCAAATATTGGTCATGAAATGTGATCTGATCTTCACCAAAGTCAAAAATATCAACAAATCACCTCGTGCACGAACAGATCCGTATCCTCAATGGAAAATCTTACTGACGTCCAACCTGGCAAGTCCGTCAGTATGCTAGCAATCCACCAAACGTTCAAACTCACACGTCTCATAAAGGGGATGCAAGGTTACACACTGACTGGATAATTGCATGTTACACCCAAAACACACCCCTGCTTTAATAAGAAGCTCAAGTACAGCCCTTTTGCTACTTGAATGGGCATTTTATATCTACAGTAAGAGTATGACTACATTAAGTACAAGTAAGCAAGTACAAGAAAATCTGTGAATGTCAAAAATTATCTTAAATCTCTTCTACATGTCAAGAAGGAATTTCTTTCTCCATACCAGTGTTTTTTTTTTATTCTGATACATTTTAAACTGTATACTTATGAATGTAAATATCTCAAATCAAATCAAATTTATTTATATAGCACTTTCAAAACAACATCCAGTTAACCAAAGTACTTTACATAGCAGAATAAAACCACAATAAATGACAAAAATAGAATAAATAAGATCAGTGCAAAAAATAAAACGGCACAATAACACAGACACACAGATGACATACATTCAATAAATTAAAATGAAAAGGAATGCATCATGTCCTACTGTGTATTAAAATCCAAGCCAAATAAATATGTTTTAAGCAATGATTTAAAAGTAATCAGGTCAGTAGCTGATCTAACATTAAAAGGTAGACTATTCCACAATTTAGGGGCTGCAGCAGTAAAAGCACCATCACCCCAGCATTTATATCTGACCCTAGGATCCTCTAAAAGAAACTGGCTTGAAGATCTGAGGGACCTTGTAGGTTTGTGCCAATGCACTAATTCAGTGAGGTAAGATGGTGCCAAACCATTAAGAGCCTTAAAAACAAAAATCAACAGCTTAAAATTGATTCTAAAACAGACTGGAAGCCAGTGGAGAGAAGCCAGTACCGGGGTTATATGCTCGAATTTCCTAGTACTTGTCAAAAGACGAGCAGCAGCATTTTGCACTATTTGGAGACGAGTGAGGGAGGACTGGTTAACACCATAGTACAGAGCATTGCAATAATCAAGTCTAGAAGTGATAAAAGCATGGATTGCAATCTCAAAATCATTAAAAGAAAGGGATGACTCGACCTTGCTTAACAGCCTCAGGTATATCTGTATACTTTAGACTGTCACTGATTATAATTTCCCTGCAGGTATTTTTTAGACGGCAAACCTTGTATCACAATGTATCACAATACCTCACAACAGGGGTATTGTGATATATTGTGGGTTAATACTATACAATGTTATTTTATATTTTTCAGGGTTCTACAGTGGTTCTTCTTCTCTGGATGTGTATGATGGTCGTTACCTAGCTCACAGTGAGATGGTAATTGTGGTTTCCATGAACTACCGGATTGGTGCCTTTGGCTTTCTCGCTCTACATGGCACTTCTGAGGCCCCTGGCAATATGGGTCTGCTGGACCAGAGGATGGCACTACAGTGGGTACAAGACAATATCCAATTCTTTGGTGGAAACCCCAAGCAGGTTAGATTTTATATTGTATTTTACAGTGTCTATCTTGTTTCCACAAAATGAATTTACACAAGTACAGTCTAGTTTTGATCCTGATCTCTATTTTTTCTCTTTTTACCTGACAGGTGACTATCTTTGGTGAGAGTGCTGGTGCTGCTTCAGTAGGATTCCACCTCTTGTCTCCAGGTAGCCGGCCTACCTTTACCAGAGCCATCCTCCAGAGCGGGGTTCCGAACTGTCCCTGGGCCTCAGTCAGCCCCGCTGAGGCCCGCAGGCGGGCCACACTGCTAGGCAAGCTGGTTGGCTGTAATGGAGGCAATGACACAGAGTTGGTGGACTGTTTGCGCAATAAAACTCCGCAGGAGCTCGTTGACAATGAGTGGCAGGTAATGCAGTAGGTTATGACACAAGGTAATGCTTTTGGCCAGTTGTGTACAGTATTTGCTGAGAAC
>NW_018127905.1:2984360-3002228 GCF_001952655.1 Monopterus albus | reverse complement strand
GTATAGGCTGGAAGTCCCAAAGTCAAAATGGGATACACCTCCAAAGGTGGTTGAGAATGACCAAGCTCAGATCCTGTGGGACTTCCAGATACAAACTGACAAACTGGTAATGGCCAACCAACCGGACATAGTAGTGGTGGACAAACAGAAGAAGAAGGCTGTAGTGGTAGATGTAGCAATCCCAAGCCATAGCAACATCAGGAAGAAGGAACACGAGAAGGTCGAGAAATACCAAGGGCTGAAAGAAGAGCTAGAGAAGATGTGGAAGGTGAAGGCACAAGTGGTTCCCGTGGTAATAGGAACATTGGAGGCTGTGACCCCCAAACTGGGAGAGTGGGTCCAACAGATCCCAGGAACGACATCTGAGATCTCTGTCCAGAAGGGTGCAGTCCTAGGAACAGCTAAGATACTGTGCAAGACCCTCAAGCTCCCAGGCCTCTGGTAGAGGACCCGAGCTTGAAGGAAGGAATAAGACCACTCCAAAGTGATGGTCTTCTATTTTTTATATATATATGCAGTGGGGATACATGTGCGTGCATATGTGAGTATATGTATAGCATAGCATAAGATATAACTGAACTGAAGTACTGATCTGAATGCAGGAGTTTTTTGGTCCTATGTCAGTATATTAATTGTGCTAAGTGAATTCAGTTACCTTGACATTTAATTTCCCACTTTCACTCATGACATTCAGTCTTGTTATGTACTGTATGTGCATCTTATTTTACTGTCACTCAGATCAACTCAGTGGTACATTTGGGTTTGTCATCCTGTTCTGAGCAGGTCTTGCCCTGGTCAGCCCTTTTTCGGTTTTCATTTGTCCCTGTTGTGGATGGAGAGTTTCTACCCGACACTCCTGAGACCATGGTCAACTCTGGCAACTTTAAAGACACTCAGATCCTCCTTGGGATCAACCAGGATGAGGGCTCCTACTTCCTGCTGTATGGAGCACCGGGCTTCAGCAAGGACAATGAAAGTCTCATCTCCAGAGAGGACTTCCTGGAAGGTTAAGCTCAATTAGCTTTAAAGAATGGACAGAAATGGAAATATTTCTATAAGATACTATTAAGAGATACAGTATCTCCTCTACAAATGTAATGCAAAACTCATTTAAAATTTACCATAAATTGATCCTACAGTCACAGTAACCAACACAGTTCCTCCTGAAATCTCAGTCACATTGTTTCCATGTATAGTGAGCCAGGGACTGTCGGAGGTTTCTTCCGTTAAAGGGAGTTTTTCCTCCCCACAGTCACCAAGTGCTGCTCAAGGGGGATTTGTTGGGTTTTCTAGTGGAAGATCTAGACCTGTTTATGTAAAATTCCCTGAGATGATTGTTGTTGTGAATTGGCACATTTATATGTGTATTTCTCACTTATTCAGTCAATTGGTACAATTAGTCCAATTAAAAAAAATATTTGACACAGTTATTTAGTTTTCATTAATTTTAACCAACATACAGTAGCATTTAATGAAACAATTTCATCACAAAACAAAGTGAAGCAATAGTTTCTAAAATGTATAAGTGCATAAACTGACTGTTCTTGGTTATCATTATGTGATTACATAGTGAGAATCAACACTATCAAATTCTACCAAAACAACTAACAGGCACTAGTGTGTTTTACCCCATCACAGCCACAACTATACCTCTAAATAATAAAAGTGCACCTAATATCTTTAAACTTCACTCTGCCAGGTGTCAAGCTGAGCGTACCACATGCTAATGATATTGGCCTGGAGGCGGTGGTGCTACAGTATACCGACTGGATGGATGAGAATAATGGGGTGAAGAACCGTGATGCCATGGATGACCTTGTTGGTGACCACAACGTTATCTGCCCACTGGCTCACTTTGCTCGTTCTTATGCTCAGCACCATGCCCTTAAGACTAATATGGGAGGAGCTAGCTTCGGGGTGTTGAACAGTGGAGGAAACTCACAGGGTAAGATATGTGATTGTGCATGTTCCATTTATCACAAGTGTGGTTTTATAGTACAGTTTCATGAATGGAGAAATCAAGCTGGACTTCTGTTTCACCAAGTTCAGTTGGGCACTCTTTTCCTCAAAATAGCCAGATTACATTTAGCCCACAACATTTGACTCCTGCACGTGCATGTCTGACATACAGGGACCCAACAACTGTTAGACACAGCATTGTACAGTGTACAGGACAGTCACATAGTCATCGCAACCCTCTCTATTTATCCGGGCTTGGGACCGGCACAGAAGTCACTGGCTTGCAACTCCTGTGGCTAGATTCACATAGTCATCAGATATCCTTTAATAAAGAAGTCAAAATAAAGATGGATGCTAATATTAACTATGTAAAGTGTCTTTTGTACATGTCCAGTACATTTGGCAGGCTACTGTTTCTGTCTATTGTAGCCACCTATATCCTCATAAGTTTGTGCCAGTAATCCACATATTAAAACACATATGTGGATGCATTTCCATTACAGCTCCATATACAGTAAGTGACAGAAATAATATTTTTTAAATGGGGATCCCATCTGGTTCTCTGGCTTGCCAATAGCTACTTCACATATAAACCATTATAGGGAATGGTCAGGGCCACCTTGGCCTACACACCTTGGCCTGAGATGAATCCCCATATTATAATTTAACGTATTGTTTCTCATTTTGTTTTTTGTTTGTTTTGTTTATTTTTTATATTCCTCAAATAAGTTATCATTATATCTGAATGTCTATAACCCTTTACAACACCAGTGCAATTAGTACAATTTTACTGTATACAGTGGGTACGGAAAGTATTCAGACCCCCTTAAATTTTTCACTCTGTTATATTGCAGCCATATGCTAAAATCATTTAAGTTCTTTTTTTTTTCCTCATTAATGTACACACAGCACCCCATATTGACAGAAAAATACAAAATTTTTGACATTTTTGGAGATTTATTAAAAAAGAAAAACTGAAATATCACAGGACTCCACACAGCAGGTACAGATTGCCTTAGGTCAGCGGCACACTGGGTCCAACTTGCCCCAGGGTGCTTGGATCCCCTTTATATTTGGTTGCAAATCTAGTTTGGTAATTGGTTCTAAAATTAGAGAATAATTAGTGGCTGGATATGTACTAGTTTGAAAATACTTAAATATTTCAGCTTATTGCTGAAATTTTAATTGCATATGTGTTATAATTAATACAATATATTTTTGGGTTACTGATACATTTATAATTCATTTATGCACTGTATACTGCAGATATTATTTGTTTTGTAGCAGTTTATAAGTTCAGGATGTTTCTGATATCCTAACTTTAAGCACTGTCACTTTAATCGACCTGGGGTTTTTGGTTACACTGAGTGGGATGCCTAGAGGATGGCAGAGAGTTGACAAGTTGTATTGTTCTCCCTCTCTCGAGCCCAGAGGAGAAAGAGAGCAGGACACTAACTGCAGAAAATCAGTAAGAGAAGAATGTGTTTTATTGCAACAGCAGAGTCAAATAGTATATAGTACTAATGATAAGTGATGATGTACTGGCAGCTGACAGGGGAAGTCAGTTTGTATGGGGCTGGTGATGGTGGATCAGACCTCGGGTAGAGCGCAGTCTTAGGGATGAGCCCAGTGGAGTGACGCCAGAGAGATGAGTTGTTGGAGACGGGTTGCTGAGTCGAACGATGAGCTAAGGTGAGTTGAAACCATTGCTGCAGAGAAGCTGGCCCAGAGCGGATGGTGTCAGCCAGGGAAGCAGTGGCTGTGTTGATAGAAGTTGAAAATGAGACGGGTGTAAGTGCAATGTGCATTACAGCGCACGATGTCGGAGGCAGGACTCCACACAGCAGGTACAGATCTCAGCAGAGAGTGCAGTAATAAAGGTAACGGTTTTACTTGCAGGTTTGTAGGAGCCAAAACTTCATGGTCTAAGTACGGCAATGAACCGGCTGTGACTGAATGTTAGAGTGGTGGTTAAGTAGGCCAACAGCTCATCAAGGTAATCTGCCACAGGTGAGGTGCATTCCTGAGATGCCAGTGTCTGCAGAGGAAAGGAGGGAGGGAGAGGGAGAGAAACAGAGAGAGACAGGAAGCAAAGCGCAACCCTGACATGTGTAACTGTGGAGGAACATGTTTTTTTCTTTTTTACTGTTTGGTGGATTTATGTTTTTTGTTATTTTGTTTGAAATGTAGTAAAAGTTAAGTGTTTTAACTATCTACTGGACCAAGGGTGGATAATTTATACCACAGGCCACAATTAAGCTGGCATTCACACAATATACATACTGTACATGCATAGTAAGTCATCAAATAATGATTCTCTGCATATCGTGACAGTGATTTATCCACTAAACAAAACATTTTACAGCATCTGCATGGTGATTTTGGCCTATTACTGTAAACAACAACCAACCACTTGTCCTTTTCTCCTCATGCTCCTCAAGGAGGAGTCTACCTCTACCTGTTTGACCACCGAGCATCCAACCTGGCCTGGCCAGAGTGGATGGGTGTGATCCATGGCTACGAGATTGAGTTTGTCTTTGGCCTGCCCCTGGAGAAAAGACTCAACTACACCCTAGAGGAGGAAAAACTGAGCCGACGTATAATGAAGTACTGGGCCAACTTTGCACGAACTGGGTAAGACATCAAAAAGTGGAAAGAATGAATTTACTATTTACATATTAATTATAATGAGCAGCTGAGAGGGTCAACTATACCACAGAGGACATACCAGTCTGTCTTGATTATATTGCTTTGCTGCTACAGAGTGCATGAGGTCAGATAATGGACCACTGCAAAGGTTACTGCAAAGCAGAGCTCTAGCCATAAAAACATTTTCACTGCTCTCTGAGTCAAATTGGTTACTTGTTTTTCTCAAACAAAATTTCCTGGCCTAAAGGGATATGTAGTTCTATGATTGTGTTCAGTGTCTGGTCCAGGTGACAGTCACCTAAATGCTTAGATACATTTAGCAAGAACAGACTCAGTTTTTAAAACAACTTTCTCCAAGTAAATTATTTTGTATATAAGACATGTTCGGCCCTGCTTCTTCAGTGCAGAAGCTGCTGCTTGGTTGAAAGGCTGTTAAATTAACCTTTGCTGTAGGGTCTTGTCCTCACTATGTGTGAAGTGCCCTGAGATGATTTTTTTTTTGTTTTGTTTTGTTCTGTTTTGGTGCTATACAATGAAAATGAATTGAATTGCTGAATTACCTTATGAAACTTGTATCTGTGTGTAGAAATAATATTGATACATTTGTTTTTATTAAATTAGATATAGATTTAATTTTAATATCCTTCCTGGTTCTGTGTTTTTTTACCTCCTTGTTGTCATCCTCTCTGCTAGAAATCCCAATGTGAACCATGACGGGCTGATGGATGGCAAAAAGCGATGGCCTGTGTTCACTGTCAATGAGCAGAAACATGTTGGACTCAACACTGAACCACTGAAGATCCACAAAGGTCTAAGGAACCAGATGTGTGCTTTCTGGAACCGCTTTCTGCCCCGCCTCCTCAATATCACTGGTAAACATTACTAAATACTGCTTCTAGTCAAAACATGACATCTGTATAGAATATTGTCAAGGTTTTGTATTTGTTGAGGTTCTGTCAAGTTTTTTGTATTATAATAGTTCATTTCCAGACCCCATTTGAAACAGAACAGAGATATGTGGTGAAAATAATGTGGCTTTATTGAAGGCTTTGGCACTTAGACAAGACTACTAATAAAGTACTAACGTACACAGAACACAAGTATAGCTAGAAAATGAACTTCACATAGGTTTTCCCAAAGGCCAATCTCAAATAAGAGTCCAAGCTAACCATAATTAAAAACAAAAAATGGGAGAGCTAGAGGCATAAACACAAAGCCAAAACTACACAGCCAAGAAAGGAAACAAACTTATAAATATGGAAGGTAAGTAGATATGGAAACCTTTCTTCTACAGCTAAGTGGATGAATAATGTACTTGGTAGATGTGCTAAACAGAAGCAGTTTCAATATAACCTATAATATAAACAATATAAACTTAACTCCCAGCAACTACCAAGTACCTACAGAGTGTAAGGCAACTCCTGATGTTGAGCTACAAGTACCTTAGGATCCCGCAGGCATATGGAAACCATGAAGAGGCCACAAGGAAAGCAGCAGCTGCCAAGTACCTGCAGAGAGTAAGTCAAGTCCTAAGAAGTCAGCTGAATGGAAAGAACAAAGTCCGGGCAATTAACACCTATGCCCTGCCGGTCATCAGGTTACCCCGCTGGCATAATAAGCTGGCCAAAGGAGGAAATAGAGGGCACTGACATCAAAACAAGGAAGATCCTTACAATGAACGGCGGGTTTCACCCCAAATCCAGCATCCTGAGACTGTACACTAAGCGGAAGGAAGGAGGCCGAGGATTAGTGAGCGTCAGAGCCACTATCCAGGATGAAACAACAAAGATCCATGAATACATCAGGAAGATGGCCCCGAGTGATGATGTGCTTAGTGAACACCTCAGGCAGCAGAAACCAGAGAAACAAGGGAAAGAAGAGCAGGAACCCTCATGGAAGGACAAACCTCTGCACGGTATGTACCACCGTCAGATAGAAGAAGTGGCTGATATCGAAAAATCCTACCAGTGGCTGGACAAAGCTGGACTAAAAGACAGCACAGAGGCACTAATCCTGGCAGCGCAAGAACAAGCTCTAAGTACAAGATCAATAGGAGGACCCCAGGTGCAGGCTGTGCAAAGATACCCCTGAGATAATCCAGCACATAACAGTGGGGTGCAGGATGCTAGCAGGTAGGGCATACATGGAACGCCAAAACCAAGTGGCTGGCATAGTGTACAGAAACATCTGTGCCGAGTTTCAGGCTGGAAGTCCCAAAGTCAAAATGGGATACACCTCCAAAGGTGGTTGAGAATGACCAAGCTCAGATCCTGTGGGTGGAAACACGGGCTTGTCTGTGTCCCTCCTCATGTTCTCCTTGTTAAAACGAGCAAGGAACATGTTAAGTTTCTCTGCCAGAGTCGAATTACTCTTTGCTCTCTGAGTATTAGAACTTTTGTAGTGAGTAATAGCTTGAATGTCTTGCCACATATGCTGTTAGTTGTTATTCTTAAAGTGTCCTCAATATTGACTTTGTAGTTTTGTTTAGCTGCTCTGATGCCTCGCTTTAGGGTTAGCCCTTGCTGCGCTGTAGGTTGCAGTGTCTCCTGCCCTATAGGCAGCATCTCTCTGTTTTAGTAGAAACTTAACCTCTTTGGTTATCCAGGTTTTTTGATTAGGTAACGCACATATTTCCTTGCCTTTACTGACCTTCTCTGTGCAATAGGTCATATATGACAGAATGGATGAGGTGTATTGCTCTAGATCTGCAGAAGAGGTACTACCACCTCCAATCTATATGCTCAAAGCTGTCTTGAATCTGTGTCATTGCTCCCTCAGACCGGATTGTAACCATTTTAGAGGATGACTTAATCCTACTGATGAGTGGTTTGTAAGAGGGTGACATTAACAAGATTATATGCTAAGATTGTCAAGTGGGGACAAGACAACCTTATATGCCTTATCAATATTTGTGTAGATATGGATCAGTGTGCTCTTGCCCCTGTTTGGGTGTTTAACATGCTGGAAGAATTTTGAATAGTCTGACCTTAGGTTTGCATGATTAAAGTCCACTGCCACAATGAAGGCTCCTTTGGTGCGTGAAATCTGTTAATAGCAGTATGTTGCAGCTCTAGTGCTATCTTAGCAGTAGCATGTGGTGGTATATCAACTGTGGTCAAAAATATCAGAGAATTAGCTCTGGAGATAAACTGCCCTGCAGTACACCATGATATGTTCCAGGTCTGGGGTACAGCGTCTATCCACACTGATTCCATTTGTACACTAGACATTGTTCACATATAAACAATGTCTGGCCCCCTGTTTTCTTGCTGGTGTTGGCTGTCTTATCAGCCTGGATGAGAGTGTGGCCCACTAGCTCCACTGCAGGGTCAGGGATGATTGAATTAATCCAAGTTTCCATCAAGATGAGGAAGCAGCAGTCCTTAATACCCCTCTGTAAAAATATTCTTAGTTGTAACTCATCCATACTGTTGGGAAGGGATCAGACATTTGTAAGGTAGCCTTTGTCTTAGATTGTAGGCCAGCTCTTTTACCTTACTTCTGCTTCCTCTCTCTGTGTTACTGCTGCCATTTACCAGCTGGAATGGTGATCCAGGCTAATCCCAATGGGGCAGAAATCTCTGGTGCTATCTGTTTGCAGTCAAAAAGAAAATGACTGCATGCTGTGCCAATCCTTATAAGGTTTCTATTCTATACACCAAGTGTGCTGTAGCCTCACAGTCTAACATGTATGTTAAAATAAACAAGAGTAGTAGCACAAGAGATTGATAAAGCAGGATTAATATTATTTTCACTGTGACTTTTTCTAGTAATATGGGTAATTCTTAGTTCATCTAGTTTTGATAACATACTGTAGGCATCAGCAGTTGTTTTTAAGAAGACTGGATAAAATGTTTTGAGCTGGAATGTTATATTTCTCACATAACCAGATGAACATCCATAAATTACCATCTACATGTACTGTAAGTCTGAAATAAAGTCTGACGTTTTGACACACCTTTGTCAAATCACAACTTAAATCCCTTATCCCTTCCAGATACAAACCATCTGTTACCCCAACTGTGATAGAGCAGTGTGTCACCAATATACTGATATACTCTACAGCAGGTGTGCCTGCACTTTTTCGCCTTGCGAGCTACCTTTCAAATGACCAAGTCAAAATGATCTACCTAGAGTAAAAATACAAAACTTATATATATGTATATGTGTGTGTGTGTGTGTGTACACTGAGTATACTTTATGTAAACACAATATACTGTATGCTGGCGCACCTTGCATAACTGCATGAACCTTTAAGGCACACTTCAGTTCAGTACATTTTTGGCCATTACTTTACTCTGATGGCTTGCACTGAATGAAATCAGCCAGTGCTGCATAGTGGGGACAGTAGCTGCTGGTAGCCAGCCTCAAGCAGACTTCTAGATGATCATCAGTCATGGTGGAGCGGTATTTTCGGCTTAATAATCTTCATATGGGAAAATGCTGACATAAATAAGTAGAGCCAAATAATGCAGTCAATGGCACATTTCCATATGTTTGGGTACTTTTCCTCTGTAAGTTCCAAAACCATTAGTTCCATTGGCCCTGGACTTCAGCTGAATGTCAGCCTGTAGTGTCAATATCTCATCCTCCACTCCAGACCAGTTCAGATGAAACAGTGTTGCAATTTTTGATGTGAGTGAATGAACCTTGATATCTTCCCTAAATGGGTAACACATAAATGTAGCGACTGGCTCGAGTGAAGCAAAGTCTTGAATGCGTTTGCCTCTGACCAACAATTGTAAGTCTACTCTGTGTAGTGCGCAATGTCAAGTTGCACACACACCTTCCGTTGCATCTCCAGCTCTGATGCGAGGATTTGGAAGTTCCCCCAAAAATGGCGCTGCAGCTTTGAGGAGAGATGTTGCATTTTTCGTTTGAAAGCATTAACTAAGATGATCATATTGACATGCAATTTACCAACACTACCTTTGAGATCCACCGGCCAATCGCTATCGACATATTGGGCACCCCTGCTCTACAGTGCACCAAACTGAAATGGTGTTTCTAAGAAAGGAATTCTTCATCTGTTTAAATAGCTTATTATGTCGAAAAGGATATAACACAACCGTTCAGTCAGGGAGTGAGATAAATGAACTCAAAAACACTCAACTCAAACAAATCCAAAGAACAGAACAGAACAGAACTGAGAATCCAAACAGCAGGTAAGTCAGAAGAATAATCTAGAAAATGTTGGGGCAAAACCCAAAATGGGTGATGTAAACAGAGCTTCAGGAACATAGAAACTGTTCTCGCCAGGGTGTGGCGAGAGAATGAACCAGCATTTAACTGAGGGAAGGGAGGAGAATGTAAAGGCTGGAGACCAGGGGATAACAAGCAACAGGCGGAGACAATGAGTGGTAATTATGAACCAGAGTCAAGTTGAGGCAGGTGAAACTGGCACAGAACAGGAAATCCAACAAAATAAAAGCGCATAGCAGGAAGTAAGTCCACAAACCATAACACTGTGATAGTTCTACTCTGCAATATGATTGACTGATGAGTGATTTCATTCCTGAAGTATCAGTGGTAGTGTTGAAAGTTCATTTCAAAAGATTTTTTTTTTTTTTTTACATTTCTTAAAATTCTCTTTTCATCCTGATGGCAATGTATATATTAAATGCACTGAAAACATAAAGGAAAAAAAAATCCATAACCTCTGTCAGCATTAGGACTGAACAAGCCTGTCCTCTTGGTTATCAGGAACCATGCACTGAACTCATTGTTGGTTCTGGATCATTTAGGGTAAAAAATACATGCAGACAAACAAAACCAAAATACTTGGATTGAGAGTTATCATTGGTTTTCCATCCTGGTGTCAACTAAAAGTTGCTTTTTCCATTCTCTGTACCCTCATGCATTCATACTCCTCTACTTGGTATCTATATTCAGACCAGCTCATATTACCTAAGACCCACCCTCTTGAGGATGGAACCAAACACAAATAACAACCTGTGGCATCAGCAACATGTTGGCATTAGTGCGAAGCCCTACAGAAACTCAAATGTTAACCTGTCAACTGTTAACCACTTTTTTCTATTCTGTCTCTGTTTCTTCTGTCAGACAATATAGATGAGGCAGAGCGTCAGTGGAAAGTGGAGTTCCATCGCTGGTCCTCCTACATGATGCACTGGAAGAGCCAATTTGACCACTACAGCAAGCAGGAGCGCTGCACTGACCTCTGAGAAATGAGAGAATGCCAGGGAGGATAGAGGCAGAGACAACAAGTTATGGCCATTTTCCTTCATAGCCCTTCAGTGAAGTCTAACTTCATTTATTTATTATTATTATTTTGCGTGTTGGTTTGTTTTCTGTTACACTACACACACAAACACAGGCACTCAATCTTTATTTATATTATTTATACTATTTATTTATGTGTTATTTTTTTAGAATTTGTGTGCATGGAAATTAAGGGCTATGGAGGGAATTTCTCATCAGCATGAAGGAATATTAGAAATGTCAAAGATGTGTCATTACCTTGGGGATATGCGTGTGTCTGTGTGTTGGAAGCCCTCAGTTTAACTTGGATTTCAACAGGCTTGTGACACTGCACTACTGCTGGTTTACTGTTGACTCACTTGTCTTTGTGTTAATCTCATAAACACCACTTTTGTTTTCTGAGGAGTCTTTTCTTTCCAATATGTCAGGGTTTTGTTTTTTTGGACTCAACAGCTGCTGTATTTCTGCCTCCTGTTTCTGTTGAAGCCCTCAGTACTATTATGTACTACCTGCTGTGTTCAGCTTCACTTTGTCTTGTGTATTTTTTATGTCATAAAGCCAGAATATCCAAGTCTGTTTTGGTTGACAATATTCCATGGACACATTACCCTACATTTCTCACTTTATGCTTGCTTGATGTGATATGCAGCTTTGTAAGTTCGGTCCTTCCATTTCTGCCATAGAATTCACATGACATAAAATAGCATTAAAGGTCCCTTTAAATCAAGCAGAAACAAGTCCTATTAATGTTAATGTTAATGCCCTGTCAGCAGGTTAGTGGCATATTTATCACTATCAAATCAAATCAAATTTATTTATATAGCACTTTAAAAACAACATCCAGTTGACCAAAGTACTTTACATAGACAGAATAAAATCATGATAAATAACTAAAATAAATAGATTCAGTGCAAAAATAAAACAATAACTCAGACACAGATGACACACATTCAATAAATTAGATTAAAAGGAATGCATCATAAAACAAAAGTATAAGGTAAAATGGTGCCAAACCATTAAGAACCTTAAAAACAAAAATTAACAGTATCTTATCTTATCTTATTTTATATAAGCTTACATGATAGAGGGTAGTGGGGGTTAGCAGATGAGCTGAAAATGTCTACTGATAATGTACAAAATGGTCAAAGTATCAAATGTGATACTGCCAAATGCATCAGAAATACAAAGTGACTGAATGACTTTAAAACATTGTACAAGACTAGAGAACACAAAACACAAATGTTTATGAACATCAATAAGGAGGGTCAAATCAGAAGCAGTTTTACTCCAGAATTAAGCAGGCTGCATGCTTCTTGCTATTACCACCTCCATTTGGCTTCTCTTGCACTTTTCTACAACAACTTTACTGCCTGCTTGCTGTAGACTGGTCCATATCACTAATGCCCTCCCAGACAGGAGCAGGCCTGGTACACACTGATTATTGCAGACAGTGTTCACACAGCTGTAGGAGACATTTCATGCAGGGATCAACACATAGCATATTGGAGCCCTTAAAATGAGGCAATGGTCACTATGGCCAGAAAGAAAAACTGTGGGGTAATAGTAAATCATAAAATGTAGTTTAGATAAAGAGTCAGTGACCCAACCTAATGAGGTAATTTATAATAAAGCAATGCCTCTCCAATTGCAACTAATGGTTGATTAACTGATTAACTGATTAATTATTTTGTCTATTTAACATCAGAAAACAATGAAAAATCACAGTATCCTAGAGTTTTAATAGATGTCTGATTGTTTTTTTTGTTTGTTTTTTTTTGTCTGACATCTAGTGCGAAGCCTCAGATTACTCAGTTAAAGACCAAGAAAGGCACCAAATCTGAGAATCTTCAAGCTTTGGCATTTTTGTTTGAAAAATTAACCTGCTCTAATCTTAAATCTGGTCACATTTGGTAACACTTGCTATCGTAACCATGCCAGACCAAATAAGACAGCAAAGCACCTTCTAATTTATAAAAAAAATATAAGATTATTGCTGTTTTCAAAACTTACATGGTCTCACATTAAAGCTGTTACATGTAAGGTTTGAAAAATGTGCAGTTTTATGGTGGCGCTACGGCAGACAGCAGTGCTCTGCACCCCCCTACTCATCTTCCACCACTTCCTCACCCACCGGTGCTATGTTTCTTCCATTTCACTCAGTCCTCCTGCTTTCTCATTAGTTTAATGGAGACAGAGTAATTCACTCAGCAACAGAATAATGTGACAGAGAGCTGACTCAGCTTCAGGCCTGCTATCCAACTGGACACAATGGGTGGATGGAAAATGGAGGTAAAAGGGAAGGAGAAGAAACAAGAGGTGGGGAGAGATGGTAGATGGATGAGGCAGGACAGGTGGTGATGTAATGGAAAGATGAAAGGACAGTCATAGAAACAGATCATTACATAACTTGTGACCACAGAAAAACTGTACTTGTGTAGCAACTTAAACTGTGGCACTGACATTGTAAAAACAAATTAAAAAGCCATATAATGTTGCAAAGTAAATTCTCAAAATGCCACAAATGGCCAGCCATTACCAGTTAATTTATTAATAAACTATAATTTCCTGTTTAGATTGGGTTTCATTATATTCAGGGCTGAACCGAGCTTTTACAGACCCCACACCCCAAAACATTATAAGCTAAAAGTTTCATCTTTTAAACCTGCAGACAGGACATGTATTTATGTAGACAGTTTTTTTTATCATTTTTATTGTATTATACAGTGAATCTATTTATTTAACAACTCATATTTGCCAAGAGAAAACTAGAAAAATGCAGGAAAAACATTTCAATTGTGCCAAAAGTTGAACAAAACATTTAACTTGAGACTCATAATTTCCTCATTTCAAGACCCCTGGTGACCTAAGCAGCTTCTTACTTTATTGATGCTTTCCCCTGATCCGTATATAGTACACATACGTTACCTCTTGGGGGGATTTTTTATTTCACAAATTGCACGAGATCAGTGTAGCTTGCACATAAGTTATTTTATTATTTATTATTATATTATTATAAGATATTTTATTGATGTTATCTTCTGTGCACAAGGTAAGAACTTGTGCATGTGTGATCAATATGCTGTGTACACATGTTACTGTCTTTGGGAGCAATAGCATGTACTTCACAGGTTATCTTGTTTGTGCAAGATGCACAAGTTGTCTTGTGGGAATATGATAATTTCCTTGCAGGCCTTGTGGTCTTGTCTGAATAAAATCCATATATTCTTCACACCCATTAACAGCTTGTGCACAAAATGCTTTGCTACATGTTATTATTGCATGAAAACAAGATCATTCATTTCACACGATCTTATTTGTGGGATCAACATCCATATGCTATGTGCTCAAGTTATTTTCTTGTGAGAGCAAGATTCATATGTTGTGAGCACAAAATTATAATTAATAATAGTACTTCTGCTTTCAAGTTCAAAACATATCTTACAGAACTTTGAGGACACTCTAGGAAACATTTATCATTGTCATTTAATAAGGGGGTCTTTTGACTTTGGCTACCATGTTACTCTACCTGAGTGTGTAGTTGTGTATCATTTGTCTGTATCTACCACCAACATCAATATATTTATGTGTGTGTGGTAATTACTGTATCTTATCTGTCAACCTCTCCATTTCTAATATAACAGTGAGGCAGAATTGAATCTGTGCTGTGACTGAAGCATCTCATTTGGCATGTAGGTCCTAGCTATGTATTGGAGTAGTGTAGTCAATTTAATATAAATATATATATATATGAATAAAGGATCCAACCTTATATTGTAAATACAAGTCAAGAATGCATGTGTGATTGCCTGTGTGAGTGACGGCTCCTCTCATGCAATGGGAGCCACGGCTTAACCCCACCCCCCTTCCTTGGCATCCTGTCAAATCCTTGTGCATGTCCTGAAATCAACCCTGTCCTCAGTATATCCCACCTTATTTGGACTGTTATTTTCTGTAAAATTTGTACTTTTGAATAAACCAATTATCAAAGTAAGTAATATATCTCTAATATTAGGTGCAATCAATGTTAGCAATAACATATATACATCAGTAAAGGAATATATTTGATATTTAAATGCAATGAAAATATAACATGATAAAACAATGATGAATAACAGTTCGTTTTTAAAAGCAATATTATTCTCAGTACAGAATAAAAATGCTTGTATTTTTCTGTTAGACTTTGTTTCAGTCCTCTGCCTCCCCATTGTTGTTTCAGTACTGAAAGTGTTGAAGGCTTCTTTAGCTTCCCAGTATGTCTCTGTGTATCACGAATGCTGATTTGTTAAGCTATACCAACAGAAATAAACACCCTGCTGCTTCTGTCCACTTTGACCTTTTATTGGTTCTCAGCATGCACCATCACTTGTTTGGTCCAAACCAAGACACAAACATTCAGAGGTTCATTATTCAAGATTTTTTAATCAAGTCTAGCAGGAATCTGTCAGTACAAAGTACAAATAGATTGCTGTTCTCACTACTGTAACAGGACATTCCACAGACACACTGCTTTTGCCCAGTTTTTGTAAGTCTAGTTTGGGGCTCAAACTCTAATGTAGCATGCAAAATAAAATTCTCTATATTAAATTAGGAAACAGCATGCAGGCAATTTATCAGAGCAGCACACCCATGTGTGTTCCTCACTGAAGATATTTTATTGATGTTATCTTCTGTGCACAAGGTAAGAACTTGTGCATGTGTGATCAATATGCTGTGTACACATGTTACTGTCTTTGGGAGCAATAGCATGTACTTCACAGGTTATCTTGTTTGTGCAAGATGCACAAGTTGTCTTGTGGGAATATGATAATTTCCTTGCAGGCCTTGTGGTCTTGTCTGAATAAAATCCATATATTCTTCACACCCATTAACAGCTTGTGCACAAAATGCTTTGCTACATGTTATTATTGCATGAAAACAAGATCATTCATTTCACACGATCTTATTTGTGGGATCAACATCCATATGCTCAAGTTATTTTCTTGTGAGAGCAAGATTCATATGTTGTGAGCACAAAATTATAATTAATAATAGTACTTCTGCTTTCAAGTTCAAAACATATCTTACAGAACTTTGAGGACACTCTAGGAAACATTTATCATTGTCATTTAATAAGGGGGTCTTTTGACTTTGGCTACCATGTTACTCTACCTGAGTGTGTAGTTGTGTATCATTTGTCTGTATCTACCACCAACATCAATATATTTATGTGTGTGTGGTAATTACTGTATCTTATCTGTCAACCTCTCCATTTCTAATATAACAGTGAGGCAGAATTGAATCTGTGCTGTGACTGAAGCATCTCATTTGGCATGTAGGTCCTAGCTATGTATTGGAGTAGTGTAGTCAATTTAATATAAATATATATATATATGAATAAAGGATCCAACCTTATATTGTAAATACAAGTCAAGAATGCATGTGTGATTGCCTGTGTGAGTGACGGCTCCTCTCATGCAATGGGAGCCACGGCTTAACCCCACCCCCCTTCCTTGGCATCCTGTCAAATCCTTGTGCATGTCCTGAAATCAACCCTGTCCTCAGTATATCCCACCTTATTTGGACTGTTATTTTCTGTAAAATTTGTACTTTTGAATAAACCAATTATCAAAGTAAGTAATATATCTCTAATATTAGGTGCAATCAATGTTAGCAATAACATATATACATCAGTAAAGGAATATATTTGATATTTAAATGCAATGAAAATATAACATGATAAAACAATGATGAATAACAGTTCGTTTTTAAAAGCAATATTATTCTCAGTACAGAATAAAAATGCTTGTATTTTTCTGTTAGACTTTGTTTCAGTCCTCTGCCTCCCCATTGTTGTTTCAGTACTGAAAGTGTTGAAGGCTTCTTTAGCTTCCCAGTATGTCTCTGTGTATCACGAATGCTGATTTGTTAAGCTATACCAACAGAAATAAACACCCTGCTGCTTCTGTCCACTTTGACCTTTTATTGGTTCTCAGCATGCACCATCACTTGTTTGGTCCAAACCAAGACACAAACATTCAGAGGTTCATTATTCAAGATTTTTTAATCAAGTCTAGCAGGAATCTGTCAGTACAAAGTACAAATAGATTGCTGTTCTCACTACTGTAACAGGACATTCCACAGACACACTGCTTTTGCCCAGTTTTTGTAAGTCTAGTTTGGGGCTCAAACTCTAATGTAGCATGCAAAATAAAATTCTCTATATTAAATTAGGAAACAGCATGCAGGCAATTTATCAGAGCAGCACACCCATGTGTGTTCCTCACTGAAGTTTAATTGCTGTAAGGTAAAATAAATAAGAATGACAGCAAATGCAACATACTCCGCTGTATTTAAAATAATGGGATATTGGAATGACTTTTATTTTATATATACTGTGCTCCTGTGACTATTGCCAGTGGGGTCTACAGTCTGACTTCATATCATGATAAGTCTTATTTTCACACAAGGAATAAAGATGATTGTTACTGTGCTTCATTCCAACAGTTGAGTTCCCACCATCCATCCATCCATCCATTTTCCTCCGCTTATCCGGGGCCGGGTCGCGGGGGCAGCAGTTTAAGCAAAGATGCCCAGACTTCCCTCTCTCCCAGGAGGCATCCAAAACAGATGCCCGAGCCACCTCAGCTGGCTCCTCTTGATGTGGAGGAGCAGCGGTTCTGCTCTGAGCTCCTCCCGGGTGACTGAGCTCCTCACCCTATCTCTAAGGGTGCGCCCGGCCACCGTGCAGAGAAAGCTCATTTTGGCCGCCTGTATCCGGGATCTTGCCCTTTCGGTCATGACCCAAAGTTCATGACCATAGGTGAGAGTCGGAACGTAGATTGACCAGTAAATTGAGAGATTCACCTTACAGCTCAGCTCCTTATTCACCACGACGGACCGGTACATCGACCGCATTACTGCAGAAGCTGCACCGATCCGCCTGTCAATCTCCCGTTCCATCCTTCCCTCACTCGTGAACAAGACCCCAAGATACTTGAACTCCTCCACTTGAGGCAGGAACTCTCCACCAACCGGAAGGGAACAAGCCACCCTTTTCCG
>NW_018127905.1:2983357-2983702 GCF_001952655.1 Monopterus albus | reverse complement strand
TCGCCCTCCGGCCTAGGGGGTCCTGGTGCCATGTGCACTGATGGACACCCTTATGCTTGAACATAGTGTTTGTTGTAGACAAACTGTGGCTAGCACAGAAGTCCAATAACAAAACACCACTCGGGTTCAGATGGGGGGGCCATTCCCCAATCACGCCCCTCCAGGTGTCACTGTCGCTGCCCACGTAGGCGTTGAAGCCCCCCAGTAGAACAACGGAGTCCCCAGACGGGGCCTTTTCCAGCACCTTTCCCAGGGACTCCCAAGAAGGCCGGGTACGTAGGCACAAACGGCGGCCCATAGGCACAAACGGCAGTGAGAGACCTATCCCCGACCCGAAGGCGCAGG
>NW_018127905.1:2947325-2983232 GCF_001952655.1 Monopterus albus | reverse complement strand
TGACATTCCATGGCCCCAGGGCCAGTCTCCGTGTCCAGAGATCGGGTCGTCAGGGCCCCTGCCTTCAACTGCTGCCCAATCCACTGTGCACCGGCCCCTTATGGATCCTCCTGCAGGTGGTGGGCCCCCACGTTGCTCGTTCAGGCTAAGCCCGGCCAGGCCCCCTGAGGGGAGGCCCGGCCACCAGGCACTCGCATTCGAGCGCCAACCCCGGGCCTGACTGCACCATACCAGGCAACATCACGGTCCTTGATTTTAATCTATTCATATAGGCCTTTTGAACCACTCTTAGACCCGTCACCCAGGACCTGTTTGCCTTGGGAGACCCTACCAGGGACATATAGCCCCCGACAACATAGCTCCTAGGATCACTCGGGTTCAAGGAGGGGTCAGAAGTGGGATTTGAACCCACGCCTCTAGGAGAGACTGCAACCTGAATGCAGCGCCTTAGACCACTCAGCCATTCTGACACCATGAAAACAAAATAACCAGATGAAAAGCTAAAAAAAAAATTGTAAAAAAAACCAAAACAAAACAAAACAAAAAATACTCATGGTTTTACACAAATTCTCTCAGTGTAGCTCACAATGTAACTTCTGCTTTTACATACACTGCCCCTTAAATGACTTAAATGAATTTTTACTGACAATACTGACATAAATGTTAGTGCTGATAATATTAGTGCATATTTCGCATTTGCAGTACTTCAAATAGCAGGGAAAACGCAAACATTATTGTTAATACTAGCCTCTTTACCCATACTATTAGTTGGTGGCGGTAATGCACCAATTTGTTGTTTGCCAACTGCCGTTAAACCTCAGAAGAAGAAGAAGGAGGAGGCGAAGAAGAAGAAGAAGGAAAAAGTAGCTGACGTTTGGATTTTTTTTCTGCGTATATTTGGACCGTTAGTAAGCAGAGCTTTGAAATGTTAACACCCAAAAACATAAAACCGACAAAACAGTTTGAAGCTAAGTAAGAGTGTAAACTGCGCTGAGTGATAGTTGAATAGCTCTTGTGGGCGCGTGCTCTGGTTCTTATGGCTAGTTGAATAAGGGGCAGCGAGAGTAAACTTGATACAGAAGAAGGGAAGGAGAAAGATAACGAGGAGGAGCTGAGGAAGGAGCTGAGCTATGTGGAAAAACGTCTGACAACGGGAGCAGTACAGCTATTTTTATACTTCGGAGAAAGTAGTATGTGGATATTTTAACTTTTAAAAACTTTCAACAACAGTTAACAATTTGGTGTGATAGCCTTTAGTATATATTGTTTGACATTTCCGTAACATTCCTAAATCTAATGCTTTAACTAAGGAAATCATTAACACTGAACCTGGATTCTTATGTTTTGGAATTTCCGAATGTTGTGTCGAATTTTTATGCCCTGATCCTAACCATAATACAGTACCTATAAAGTATCTATCTATACAACGTTTAGATGGAAGTTTTAAGATATATACAGAGGTATATTTTTAAGGTATTGCACTGAGGGTTGTTGTTCTGTTAAACAGTCATGGGTTTAGTGTTCAACAGTGTAATGGCCCTGGGGAAGAAACTGTCCTTGTGTCAGGTAGCCAGGAAAACATCTTGTTTTATTTTATTTCCTGCTTTGACACAATTATAATGTTATATTTTGCACTGCAAACTTTGGAAAGTGTGTAATATATAGAAGTTCCTCTTCCAACTTTAATCTGTTGCTTCCATCGCTGCAGAGATGGAGGGAGAAAAGAAAAGACAGAGGCAGCGGTGGGAGGAGAAAGAGAGTAACGAGGCAGAGGATGACAAGAGGAGTAATGATGATGCTGACAATGAAGAGGAGGAAGATGAAGATTCAGAGGGCATGTCACTGGTCTGGCAGGACGGCTGCAATGAGGACAATATGGGCCTTCCGATCATGCACTGGGAGGCACTGAGCCTGCGTATTGCTGACCTGGAGAAGCAAGAAGAGGAGAAGAAGGCAAAGGTTAGAGAACACACTCTGTGAGAGGGGTGTATGAGGTTCAGGAGAAAGTACTTCACAATTCTTGGTGCGGGTTAGAGTACATGCCCTCATAGAGAAAGCAGGTAAACGAAGAACTCTGTTATCCCTGAGTTGAGGAGAACTCTGAGTGATCAGTTCCAGAAACACTGATGAGTTTAACTCTGAGTCAGTTTGTGTGGACACTTAAGTCAGTCTCCCATTTTGAACGGTTGCCAGTTGCTGAGTTTTATCTCTTTAAAAAAAAAATTTTAAATAGTAGCCACATTAAATACTGACCAAGTAAAGTTGGTTTGACATATAACTTTAAAAAAAATTGAATTCAAGATTAAATTGGGGGGGAAAGTTAAATTTATAATTGAATTAGATAAAGATGGATCTAAATCTCTCACTCCTGCATTTAGGTGTTTTGTAAATATGGTTCATGGAAAACAATCCCTAAAAATATCTGTCAAAAATTAGCAAAAGAGGTCCCTGCCATTTTGGGGCGACAAGATTTAATTGTAATTTTTTTTTCTTCAAACCCATTAAACATCTTTTAGAACAGCACAGTGATATGTCAAGCACTTTTTCTGACCCAGTATAACAGTTACTGGTAGGCTGGGAGGACACAGACAGTGCCTGCAGCAGCCATGTGCTGGCACCTGTCACCTGTATAAAGCTACACTAACCTCAGCAACAACAGGCTATTACTGTACAGTCATAAATTACTGAAGGAAACAGAGTGGGGCAGTGAAATGTTTGTCTAACACATTGGGCATGGTTTTTAGATTGGAGATTCTCTCGAGCGAGACAGAGCTCCAGTGAGCTGGACAGAGGAGAGAAGGAGGAGAGCTGAGAGCTGGGAGGACGGAGAAGATGCCTGCAACAGCCACGTGCTGGCACTCACCTCCCGGTACACACACTAAAGAGTCTTATGACCTGTTCAGATTTACCCCTCCTGTCAGCCAGTGTCAGCTGGGCAGTGCTTAATTTGTAAATTATGAGGTCCCAGAATGTCACTTGGTTATGGACCTGGCATGTCAGTGTGGGGAGAGGATGTCCCGGAATGAAAATATTTACTCAGTGATTGTGCATTTGAGTAGTTTACATCTTCAGGGAGTAGCTTGGAGGCAAAATAATATTTGTTGTGTGTTTGTAAGGATGCACATTTTCAATTTTTTTTCTTACAGATAGCCAAGGACCGACAAGATGAAAATGTTGTATCACATGCAACTGTAAACACAGTAAAACAGCTTAATAAAGTAGCTTCTGTGTGCTACTTGACCTGGGGCAGCTCACGTTACTTTAGGCATGTGTGATATCGTATTAGATCCTGGCCATGAATGTTACCCCCTTCAAAGTACACTCTCATAGCCTATATTTCTTTGAAAACTGCAGGTACAGCAAATACCTTAATTGTGCAACTAAACCTTAATTGTGCAACTTCTGTGCCCTGAGAGGTTTCACACATTTTGTTTTGAATTTTAACTTGTATTCGTGTTTGAATTGTTTATTTTATGGTCGATATGACTAAATGATTTTTGATTATTTGGGACCACCTAAACTTAAATTTTTGTTGTTTCTGGGCAAGCTCAGCTCTATTTTGGTGGAGTTCTTTGTCACCGCCCCCTGCTGGCTCACTTTGGTAGCAAATTTGTATGTCATTTCACATGAGCAAGTGTCGATAAACCAGTGGTAGAAAGTACATTTACTCAAGAACTGTACTTAAGTACAATTTTGAGGTATCTGTACTAATATTTTCTGCTACTTCATGCTTTGACTTGACTACATTTATGAAGAATATATTGTACTTTTTACTCCACTCCATTTATTTAATAACATTAGTTACTAGGTACTTTTCAGAATCAGATTAAAAAATTATAATCAGAAGACTTTATTGATCTCTAGTAAAAATTCACAGGCCACCTAGTAGTAATTAATATGAATAGGGATCACACTCAGTAGGAAGATTTCACTTTATTCTGTGAGAAGACAATGTTTTTGGCTGTCCGGCCTTCAGCAGTGCCACAGTCTTACAGTACAGCTGCTTATTTAAACATTACATGCAGGTGGATCCTCTTGTGATAATTGGTCTGCACCTGGTTAAGTAACCATGACTGAAACAAGCTGGGTCTGTAGGACACAGGCAAAAGTGACAATGGGTAATTCTGAAATTGCCTACTATGTAGTAGGCTAAAATGTGTATGTGAGACAAGTAGTATGTCCAAATTCTTTGTATGGAAAAATATGAATGCAAGTAGTGCCTGGATGACCTACATAACATCGTAGTATGGAAGCAGTGGACAGTATGCTATCCCATCGTCCCACAGCGGTGGCAGGGCAGGCTCAAATTTGCTCAAAGTTGTTATAATTGTTGTCCTGGGACTGTTCTTATGGCACTTCATTACATTTAAATTTTTTAGGCAAAAAAAAAAAAACCATTGAGTTTTGAATATATGGTCAGTTTGTCCAAGTAATGTAAATTTAGAAATTTCCAACACTGTTTTTGAAGATGTGATGACCCTGTAGCCATAGTGGTCCTATTGTCACATTCAGTAACCTACGTGATAAGATGTACAATATGGTGGTGCACGTAATATACAGTGGTGTGAAAAAGTATTTGCCCCCTTACTGATTTCTTATCTTTTTGCATGTTTGTCACACTGTAATGTTTCAGATCGTCAAACAAATTTATATATTAGTCAAAGATAACACAAGTAAACACATCATGCAGTTTTTAAATGAAGGTTTTTATTATTAAGGGAAAACAAAATCCAAAACTACATTGCCCTGTGTGAACAAGTGTCAAAACATAACTTAACTCTGGTTTATCGCACCTCAGTTCAATTTCTCTAGCCACACCCAGGCCTGATTACTGCCACACCTGTTCGCAATCAAGAAATCACTTAAATAGGACCTGCCTGACAAAGTGAAGTAGACCAAAAGATCCTCAAAAGCTAGACATCATGCCGAGATCCAAAGAAATTCAAAACCAAATGAGAAAGAGAATAATTGAGCTCTATCAGTTTGGAAAAGGTTATAAAGCCATTTCTAAAGCTTTGGGACTGCAGCGAACCACAGTGAGAGCCATTATCCACAAATGGCGAAAACATGGAACAGTGGAGAACCTTCCCAGGAGTGGCCGGCCGACCAAAATTACCCCAAGAGCGCAGCGACAACTCATCCAAGAGGTCACAAAAGACCCCACAACAACATCCAAAGAACTGCAGGCCTCACTTGCCTCAGTTAAGGTGAGTGTTCATGACTCCACCATAAGAAAGAGACTGGGCAAAAATGGTTTGCATGGCAGAGTTCCAAGACGAAAACCACTGCTGAGCAAAAAGAACATAAAGGCTCGTCTCAGTTTTGCCAGAAAACATCTTGATGATCCCCAAGACTTTTGGGATAATACTCTGTGGACAGACGAGACAAAAGTTGAACTTTTTGGAAGGTGTGTGTCCCATTATGTGTGGCGTAAAAGTAACACCGCATTTCAGAAAAAGAACATCATACCAACAGTAAAATATGGTGGTGGTAGTGTGATGGTCTGGGGCTGTTTTGCTGCTTCAGGCCCTGGAAGACATGCTGTGATAAGTGGAACCATGAATTCTGCTGTGTACCAAAATATCCTGAAGGAGAATGTCCGGCCATCCGTTTGTGACCTCAAGCTGAAGCGAACTTGGGTTCTGCAGCAGGACAATGATCCAAAGCACACCAGCAAGTCCACTTCTGAATGGCTGAAGGAAAAACAAAATGAAGACTTTGGAGTGGCCTAGTCAAAGTCCTGACCTGAATCCAATTGAGATGGTGTGGCATGACCTTAAAAAGGCAGTTCATGCCCGAAAACCCTCCAATGTGGCTGGCTTACAACAATTCTGCAAAGATGAGTGGGCCAAAATTCCTCCACAGCGCTGTGGCAGACTCATGGCAAGTTATCGAAAACGCTTGATTGCAGTTGTTGCTGCTAAGGGTGGCCCAACCAGTTATTAGGTTTAGGGGGCAAACACTTATTCACACAGAGCTTTGTAGTTTTGGATTTTGTTTTCCCTTAATAATAAAAACCTTCATTTAAAAACTGCATGATGTGTTTACTTGTGTTATCTTTGACTAATATTTAAATTTGTTTGATGATCTGAAACATTACAGTGTGACAAACATGCAAAAAGATAAGAAATCAGTAAGGGGGCAAATACTTTTTCACACCACTGTAACACTTAGGCTGAAGGCTTTTGTCACCATAATTTTACCCTCTGGTAAGTGAGCAGTTACAGCTATGCTAATACTACTATGAATGAATGAAGAACAAGCAACTGGTGTTGTCATATGTAAACATCTGGGTGAATCAGGGGCAAGATGACTATGTAGTAGTATATCCAAAGTCGTGCTTACTAGATGGTGTAGTGGCTGCAGTGCCTACTGCATTTTCATTAATAGTAGGCAGCATTCGACAGAAGAAAGTATGTACATGTGTAGTAGGCAATTTTGGACGCACCTGATATTTTCAGTCTCAAGCGAAGCCCAGCAGTCAGCTTTCCAACTTATGCATCAAAAGGCTCCAGTGTCATACATGTATATGAAACTAACTAGCTACAACATAGCAGGTGGTGTTGACTTAACACTCACAGGTGCAGGCACAATAGCTGTAATGGCTGCTCCTGAATAATTTCTTTCACCTCTTTGTGCAATCAGCCCTTGTTTCTTCAACAGAACTGCACACACACAGTTGCTTGCTCAGGCCTCTCTTTTTTTTTGCAAACTTTGTGTTGAATATTTAATGTTAAATAGATAAAATGGCCATTTTGTCCATTCATTTACATTCAGTAACCAAGTGAAACCCTGCTTTTAGAACATTTTACAAAATCAAAAATCTCTCAGGCCTTTACACTTTTGCTAAATGACCACCACCACACTGTAAACCTAGCACATTAAGTCTGTTTGGCTGCTGTGTAATCAACAGTCTGCAGACACAGATGAATCTCCAGCTGTGCTTCATCAACATCAGTGAAAGTGAGGAGGAGGAGGGGGAGAGGGAGGAAGAAACCAACAAGAAGGAAAGCTCCAACACTCGGGTAACTACCCCTAATACAAAATCCTGACAATAGAGTACAACAATTTAGATTAGGTGAACTGAAACTGTTATATCTGTGGTGTCACTGGGTGATTGCAAAAGGAAAAAATACAAAGAGTAAGAAATATCAACAATCACTTCCTCCTCTTCTCCTTGTCCTTCCCTGATGTTGAAGAGAGGGGCTGTTCAGGTTTGTAAGACTCCTCAGCCTGCTTCCAAGCCAGAGAGAACAACATCTAGAGGTTTCAGGAATACTCTGAGGAATCTACGAGACAGACTGAGATCAGACTACAAAACAACAGTGAGTCTAATTTTGTGAAGTCATGGATAACACACTATCACATTGTATCGATGCAGCCCTTTCTTTGTCTTGTCCTCTCAAATACAGTTTATCACAGCTCTCCTCATGTCTCCTCCCATCTCTTCTCAGACTGCAGCTCATAGTGATCCTGTAGTCCAGAAGAGACATTTTCAGCGCAGTGATTTACAGAGATTCAGTATTAAAGAGCTAAATGTTCTTTGTACTTCTCTCAGCCAGACCATACAAGGTAAACAACACACTAATTACATCCAACTGTAAACCTAATCCATATGTTTATTTTGCTTTATTATCTCAGATGCCACCCACTTAAAACAGCATTTTTATTTATTTATTTATTTATTTCACATCTGTCCATGTTAGACCTGAGTTCAGAGCTAGTGGGTCGCCTCCAGGTCCGGGACCAGCTAAGGACAGAGCAGGATGCCATGTTGCTGGAGGTCCAGGATCTCACATCAGTGTGAACATTCCAAACACTCCCAGTTAAAGTTTACCTATTGAGCAATCAAAAGTGGTTGTATCACAGCTGTTACAATCTGTAAGCATTGTTGTGAATCACATGGTGTCACAGTGGACTCCATAAACATCTCAGTCTAACCACACAATCACTGTGAAGACTTTCACTCCTAGAAAGGACTTTGAGTTGCACAATTTTTAATGTTGTTGTCTGTATGGTATTATTTTTAAGGGAGATTTGTCTCACTAAGAGACGCTGTCCACCAACCATGGTTTTAAAATGACAGAACCAGCAGAAAGCCAGATGTCACAGGCATGGTGACGGTGAGTGAGCCTGATGGTACAGTAAACTGAGCTGGACACAAGATCCATGCAGTGGATGGCAGCTGTAAAGGAAAGAACTGACTCTTTTTTTATACTTTTGTTTGTTTACAAAAAACAGGGCACCTTGAAGGAGTTACATATGCTAAAAATGTCTGTTGAAACAAAGAAAAAGGCTAGAAATTGAAGTTGTTTACACAAAATTGCCAGTGCACCACCAAGCTGTTATTTCTTTAGTTTTCTTTACATTTCAACAATTCATCATACACATTGGTTGAAGCTAATAAACGGTTTAGTATGTTCTTTGGTGGTTTATATCATGTAAAAATAGCAGACATTATTAATATTTAGCCTTTTAAAATCTGATATTAGAAAAGAATTAGAATCAATATTATAACAAATTTAACAATTTGTAAAGTGGATTTCTCTCTTATTCCCCCTGGAAAAATTCTTTAATAAATGTTGTGTTTTAAAAGCTTAAATCAGCAATATAAAAGGGACTGCTGTTAAGAAGCTGCTAATTGTGTCAACCGAACAATCTTTGTTTGGTTTCAAGTCTAGTTTTGTTCTTTTCAGAAAATGTATTTTTTGTATTTATGCATGTCTTTTATTCATTTTAAGTAAAGTTGATAAGGAACTAAATGTGCTCTGATGCCCTTTAAATGATGTACAATTTTACTCTTCTTCACCAGTGTGCTTTTTTAAAGAAATGTAAGGAATGTTATTTTTTTTATCTGTTTTTTTTTTTTTGTGGCAGACTTGGTACATTTTTGATGTTTTCCATTTCCTAAATACCTTTTAAAAACAATGCTGAGCTATTGTCTACAGTAGTTCAGTATAATAAACGTACAGAACACTAACTGTCGGTTCAAAAGTGTTATGTCACACTCACCACTCTGCTGAGACCACTATTTTAAAATACAAAATAATGCTTTCATTCAAACAGAATTTGTTTTCTACTTTGCCTTTTGTGTGTGTGTATGTGTGTGTGTCACTGTTAACCTACCTTCAGCCTCAGCTTATTCCAAGGTTGGCCATTGGTATGAAACATCTTCAGGAAGTATTTCATTCACAGTAGATTAACACCAAATTAAACAATGGCTAAGTAGAAGTTATTTGAAGAATTCAAGTTTGCTAAAATGACCTTGTGAACTGTTGCACACCTGGACTTTTTGGAGACATGTACTTATTTGAATACCCACTTTTCTTTGTGAATGTACAGTTAGCGCATAAAGGTACCAGTAATGTGGACCAAATGGGTGGTATTTGTGTGGATGCTGAGTCAGCAGCATCTACACTATGTTATTCAAGTTAGGTTTCACCTAAAGACTTAAAACAACACACACTGTTGGTACATAACAGCTGATAGTCAGCTTAGTGTGTAAGAAAATAAGCAATGAAAGGGACATTCTAACTTGAAATAAGCAATGAAAGGGACATTCTAACACTGCTATATCAACTTCCACAATGAATATATAACAAATAAATATGAAAGTAACTGGATGGATTTTGGTCTCATGTTTCTGGTTTAAAGTGCAGAGAGTTAGATGAAAAGATTAATACCTTTTTCACGTATGTATTCTTTAAATGTGAAGCTAAAACCAGCAGCCTGTTAGCTTAGCTTGATTGGTGAGTTTAAAAGGTGTCACTTAGTGGATATTGTTGCCTTAGGATAGAGCTGGGCAAACTGTTTACCGTGTTTAGTCTTTGTGCTAAGCTAACTGGCTGCTAGCTGTGTGTTTAATGTACAGACAGTGGTAGTGATTTATTTAAAAATATTTAAAGTTAAGAACTATAGTATACTGTATGTGTTTTGCACACCAGAGGCATGTTCCCAAAAGATTGCAGAATGACAGCCAACTAGTAAATTTCAAAAGCTAATTATTGAGATTTAAACATTTGAGAAGGGCGGCACAGTGGGCCAGTGGTTAGCACTGTTGCCTGACAGTGAGAAGGTTCTGGGTCTGAACCTGTCGGTCGACCTGCCCCTTCCTGTATGGACTTTGCCTGATCTCCCTGTGCCTGTGTGGGTTTCCTTCCCAAAATGTTTAGTTGTACAAATTTGACCACAAAATTAATACTTGTATATATTATGTGTATCACTACTCCTCTGATTTGAAAGTAAGCTATTCTGATGTTTCATTCACATTTTGTTTGGAATAATTTGTCTTAGGTCAACAAGGCAAATTTACAAGTAACCAGGTGATGGAGTGTTGTTGAAGTCATTTCACCTCAAACACCCAGTTGTCCAAGGTGAACCTGTGGAACATGCATTTAAAAAATGCCTTTCAATTTCTCTTAGATCACATCCACAATTAACTTTATTGTCAGAACTTCCCACAGCACATTACAGTGACATCTAGTCTGAAATAATGACAGCCAATACTAAAATCAGCCAACAGTAATTTTATATTTATAAATTATTAACACACATCAAAGACATATTTAACAAGTCAGTAAAGATGTAGTTAATAATTTCAATATATAGGCAGTAGAGGAAGAAAGTAGGAACAAAGAGAGTGAGCTAGGAGTTGCATCTTGTCACACGCGTGTCTCGGAGCTACACTCGTAGAAATGGAGGTGAACATGTTCTGTCAGAGACAAATGACATCGAAAACTGAGAGAGACTTCAAATTGTTGGATGTAAGAGGTTAGTTCAGTGGGGGTGTGTAGTCTAAAGTACAGGCTTGGGGGCTAGACTGACAACACTCTAATGCCTCCTGTTATTAAAACCACCTACTAGAACTGAGATAGAGCTCGAACCAGTTTAATCTCATTGAACATTGTAAAGTAATTTCCTGGGTAGAGAGAGATAGAGACAAACTGACAGAGAGAGAAGCAGTGTGAAGAAGAAGGGCCTCTTAGCACAGTCTGTCTTTCTTTTTTTCCAAAAGCAGATAATTGTAGGCCATACTCTGGTTTGGGAAGCAAAAGGACATGAGATGTAGTGATTAGGAGAGAGAGAGCATGTGTGAAGGAAGCCCCATCCGTATGGATAACTCACTCTCACTTCCTCTCCCTCCTTTATACTCTGTTTATGTCACTTTCCCATTTTGTCTCTGTCAGTCAGGTCAAACTGAACTCAGAACTGCAATGTCTTTCCCACAAAATGCTACTGCTGCTGCTTTATTTGACATACTACTATAGGAAGTAATAAATATCAATAATAAGCATCTAATAGTTTGTCTAATTAAACATGGGAATAGCAGTAGTACTTAATGATTTAATTAGTAACAGTTGAAGTAATTGTATTATACAATTTCTCCAGATGAACACCAAGTGCCTGTGAGCAAGGCATAAATTGCTATAGTGCAGTAAGTGAAACTGTACATAGGGACAGACACAGTACACAACACACCACAGTTTCTTTTTGATGTTTTTGCCCAACTCAGGCGTGCTTGAGGAGGGTCTCTTGTGTCTAAATATACTGTATGTCCTTTAAATCACACATAAACCAAGTCTGTAGAACTGCCTTTATTCACCTGCACCATATCGCCAAAATCAGGAGCATCCTGTCTCAAAGTGATGCTGGAAAACTGGTCCATGCATTTGTTACTTCCAGGCTGGACTACTGTAACTCTTTACTATCAGGATGTCCCAATAATTCCATAAAAAGCCTCCAGTTAATCCAAAATGCTGCAGCCAGAGTACTGACAGGAACTAGCATGAGAGATCATATCTCTCCCATATTAGCTTCTCTCCACTGGCTCCCTGAAAAATCCAGAATAGAATTTAAAATCCTTCTCTTAACATACAAAGTCCCATCATATCTTAAAGACCTCGTAGAGCCTTATCACCCTAACAGAGCACTTCGCTCTCAGAGTGCAGGTTTACTTGTGGTTCCTAGAGTCCACAGAAGTAGAATGAGAGGCAGAGCCTTTAGCTATCAAGCTCCTCTCCTATGGAACCAACTCCCAGTCTCAGTTTTAGAGGCAGACACCCTCTCTACCTTTAAGATTAGACTTAAGACTTTCCTTTTTGATACAGCTTATAGTTAGGGCTGGATCAGGTGACCCTGAGCCTTCCCTTAGTTATGCTGCTATAGGCCTAGGCTGCTGGGGGTCCTCCCCATTCTCTCAGAGGTTTCTTAAATGGAGGTTTTTCCTCCCCTTTGTCACCAAGCCCTTGCTCAAGGGGGATTTGTTGGGTTTTCTTCTAATAATAATAATAATTATACTAAGTTCTAGACCTTACTTTGTAACGTGTCCTGAGATGACCTTTGTTGTGATTTGGTGCTATACAAATAAAATTGAATTTAATTGAATTATTATTGCGAGATCTCGTGGCACAAGATCTAAATGGATCTAAATGAAAAGCAAATTGATTGTCCTGTATCAATTAGGTTTGCAGTGAGGCACACACACACACACACTGTGTCTGTGCAGTAGCAAACTTTGGATTGTTGCACTTTGCATTCTCTGATCAAGCAGAACAGATTTCAAGCTGCTAGCCACTGTACAGCATATAGTGTATGTGTATGTGTGTTACCAGCACTATACTATTTGCACAAACACTGCCAGCTCATTCTTTGCTGTAATGGCAGGAGTTTCAATGTCCACTGAGCATTCACATCAGATTCATTCTTTTTTCACTCTTCAGTACTGAAATGAATCCAACATTTTGTGTCATTGTGTCACTACCATTAAAAACAGCTGTTCAGACAGCTAAGGTTCCAGGAAGGCAGGAGCAGAAGCTTAATGCTGTCTGACATCACCAGGCTCAACCTCCTCTTTAAATGCACAGACACTGATTGCATGGTCCTATATCATGCCATTAAACACCACTGTATCATTATCATCATTACCCTCCGCCCAGATGTGTGGAAGTTTTGTGTTCAGCATGTAGCCACGTTTGTTTACATACAGTTATATGAATTTCAGTCATACAGAGAATAATACACAAAAATGTGGATGTTTGTGTCTTCTTCAAGATTAATCACCTGACTTTCATTTCAAATGATTCTCACTGTAATAAAAAAAAATCACTCTTGCCTGATCTTCCTTTCTTGAACAAAAGAGCGCAGAATAGAATAGAATAACCTGAGTCACAGCACGGCTGGCTATTTTCATCCTGTTGATCATTTCTCTCTCTGCTGTCTGGCAACAGTGTGGTGCTCATAGTTTCCATCCTCAGTGCATCTGCTCTGTGTGTGTCAGGACGAGGGGGATGGGTTTGATATTCTTTGCATGTTGAGAAACAGACAAAGTAAATGCAACTGAGAGACATAGTGTGTTAAGGCATCCCCCCCAGTCACTTCTCCACCACAGCACCACAACATAACTTACCAGTTAACTATGTGTAGACTTCTAAAACGTGAACTGTATCAGAAGGACAGAGGAGCAAGAGAGAATTCACGGCTTAGAACAAAGTTCCTTGATTACAATTTACAGTGACTGGATTTGGTCCACTTCAGTGTGTAACATATGGCAAGAATAAAAAATGAGCCAGAGTCCCTGTCCTAGTATCCTCATTTGCAGTCTTGAGCAGTTAATTACAAAAAACAGAGTTAATCCCTGAGACCCTATTCAGGAATAAGCGGTATAGACAATGAATGGATGGAAAGAGTTAATGCAGTTTTAATTCACTTACAATCAATCTTTAGACTAAATTGTGATGCTGTGAAATAATAATGTTTCCCTATGGATTGAAGAATTATTTAATGAGTCAGACTAATATTTATTTAATTATAGAAAAGAGAGTTAATTCTCTTTTAATTCAGTTACACACACACACTGTGTTTTCATTCCTTGTGGGGACTTTACATTGGCTTACATTCATTTTCTGTAGACTTATCATAACCTTAACCATAACCACTACTTGTCTAACCCTAATCCTAGCACCTAGCCTTTAACCATGTTGCCACCCTAAAATTCAGTGATTTCCTTATGGCCTCTGGTCTCCACGAGGATGGCCAAGTCCCCACAATGTGAGTGTGTTAACAGGTTTCGGTCCCCTTAATGTAAGTAATATAATAACAGTGACCAGTTAATCAAAAATGCTGCGGCAAGGGGAAAGACAGGAACTAGCAAGAAAGATCATCTCTCTCCTATATTAGCTTCTCTCCTCTGGCTCCCTGAAAAATCCAGAATAGAATTTAAAATCCTTCTCTTAACATACAAAGTCCCATCGTATCTTAAAGACCTCGTAGAGCCTTATCATCCTAACAGAGCACTTTGCTCTCAGAGTGCAGGTTTACTTGTGGTTCCTAGAGTCCACAGAAGTAGAATGGGAGGCAGAGCCTTTAGCTATCAAGCTCCTCTCCTGTGGAACCAAGTCAAGAGGCAGACACCCTCTCTACCTTTAAGACTAGACTTAAGACTTTCCTTTTTGATACAGCTTATAGTTAGGGCTGGATCAGGTGACCCTGAGCCTTCCCTTAGTTATGCTGCTATAGGCCTAGACTGCTGGGGGTCCTACCCTATGATGCTCAGAGTTTCTTTCCTCCCCTCTCCATGCCTCTATATGGCACCATTACATGTCAGTAACTGTGTGTCTCCTCTCTCCCATAGTGTGTCCTCTCTCTCTCCCTGTACCTTTCTGCAGGTCCCTGGCTCTGGAGCTCTATGTTACTGATGAGCAGTCACCGGTCACATCAACCTGACCAGTGTTTGATTGTTTGTTGTGTCTTGTTGCTTTTCTTTTTCTCTCTCTCCTCTATCCACTCACCCTAACCGGTCGAGGCAGAAGGCCGCCCACCAAGAGCCGGGGTCTGTCGAAGGTTTCTTCCATTACAGGGAGTTTTTCCTCCCCACTGTGGCCAAGTGCTTGCTCATGGGGGATTTGTTGGGTTTTCCTCTATAATAATAGTGATAATAGAAAGGTCTAGACCTTACCTTGTAAAGTGTCCTGAGATGACTTTTGTTGTGATTTGGTGCTATACAAATAAGTTGAATTGAATTGAACTGACCAGGAACATATGTGCTTAAAGTCACCACACTGCCGTGACACAGTGTGGATGGGGCAGACACTGAAATTAAGCTGGCTGAGAAACAAGAGCGTCTCCTAAGTTAAAAATAATTATTTTAAAATCATTATGATCAATGAGGCAGAATCATCAAACAACTGCAAAGCAGTCAAAAACATGGTGTCACTGAATGTAATTTCAGAAAGTGGCAAGCCCAAAAAGAGTCATAAAAATGTTCACAGTCAGAGAGAAGCTTTCTGTGGGCCCAAATCTGAGCGCTTCCAAGAGCTTGACAGAAGAGTGTGTGAGTATGTGATTGAGAAACTTAATGAACACATGCCTATTATCACAGCTGTTATTCAAATGAAAGTTTTGGAAATCACTGAGCAGCTGAAAAAACCTACAACCTACCTACAAGTTCAAAGCTAGGCTTGGCTAATGTCAAAGAATGATGTGCCAAAATGGACTCGTGCTTTGATGCAGAACAACTCTGGCCCAGCATTTTCTGTCAAGGCTTCAGTAAAAAACTAGGGCCCCTCTAAAAATGATTTTTTTTTTCATAAAACAGGAGTTTCAGAAGGGGTGTTATCTTTTATATTCATACCAAAAGTATATTCACATAGCAAAACTTGACCTTTGTTGCTGTATAATATATTCTAAACTGGGTAAACTGAGTGACTGCAGTCAGTACATTCTCAGTTTACAGTAAGATGTCATAAATCACTCTTCATTTATTATGTACAGTATGTATGTAGCTATTCGCTGCTGTCTGTTGGGGCAGCAAGATCAGAAATATGATGAAAATAAATTAAACTGCTCAGAAATTGTGACTGTGCACAGGAGCTGTGTACAGGCCACCTTTAACAAGTGATAATGTAAAAACGGTGCCTGATGTAATAGAAACATAATAAAATACAATTTTAATAATCTTCAGTATATGCAATAAAAAATGGTGAGTGCAAAATAACTGGCAATGGTCATTTCTGAAGAAATTATGTTGGCAGAGCTGGTACGCTGCCGAAAAGACACTGATCACTGAGTAGTTACTGAGTGTTGACATAAACGTGGAGCCAAACCAAAAACAGAAAAGTTGACTGAAAGAAAATGGACCAATGAACAAAAAGACATAAGCAGAAAAAAATTGAGAAAAGATGAAAAAAAGGAATAGAAGAAAAATAGGATAGAAAAGATAGAAGGAAAATAGCAATGAAATGAAAACTGATAGAAAAGAAACAAAGAAGTAAGGAAGGACAGAAGGGTAGCAAAGAGAAATAACATAAAAGTAAAGAATGAAATAAAGAAGGATAAAACAAAGATAAGAAGTGGTGCAGGGCAGAGAAAAGAGATAAAAGAAACAAAGGATGAAGGAAGAGTGGGGTGTATAAAGGAAATAAGGATGAAAGGAAGTAAAGAAAGGAGGCAGGAACTATGGAAAGAAATAAGGAAGAAAGGAATGATGAATAAAATCATTCCACCAAGAAGGTCAATCTATCTATTCTTCTTATTATTAGTAGTAGTATAGTAGTATATATTGTTTATGAAAGTTAAATGTTAACAGAATAAAAGAAGAAAACAGGCAGAAATTTGAGAAACATTGAAGGGGGTGATGTCACGCGCTGTAAAAGATATCAGGAAGCTGACCTCAAGACTAAAAAGTCTACCAAAGTCTTTGAACTGCTTTAAATGATGTTTCTATTCCAAAGTATGACAAGCAGGAAGCTGACAAAAAGAGGCAGGTTTAGAGGAAGTTCAAAGTTTTCCCCACTGAAAACCTTATTTAAAAATTGACAAAAAGTAGAATAACACAAAGTATAAAGATTACACAAAAGAGTAGCCCTAAAGTCTGAATGCAGTTTGTGGCTCAAAGTGTCTAGAAGTAGATAGCGATTAAAAAAGAGCAAAATAAAACTAAAACAGAGAACGTAGATAACAGTAGTTGGGAGAGCTACTCCTTCAGTTCTCCCAACTCTTTGCACATAATGTAATAGATTACTACATTTTACTTGAGTTGTTACATTAGTAACATATTACTTTAAATTAATTATATCTATACAGTGTTGGTGTGGAAGATTAAATTATTACAACTCTGAACTGTCTTGCATGAAGTAACACACATAATAGAGTGAGAAGAAGGCCTCTCTTCAGCAGTCTGTACCACTCCTTCTCTCTCTCTCTCACACACACACACACACACGCACAGCCCCTGCAGGGGGAGACACTGCCCTCCCTCTCTGACCGGTTAGAAATTCAAAACAAAACTGCTTTGCACAACGTCCCGTCCTGCACCGCGGCCTGGAAAAGCCTCTGCTGGTTATTTTAAGTTAATATAAAAATCTATAAAAATTACATAAGTGATATTATTTGAAACTCACTGCACTGAACAATTCTATTTGTCGACAGGCACATTTTGATACAGGTGATATATTGCTGCTCACGCGTCTGAACGTGTGTGTGTGTGTGTGCTCGTGTGTGTGCGCGCGTGTGTGTGACGGCTGTGCCGAGGAGCTGAGGAGCAGAACGGTTGGCGCCACTTTCAAATCCTCCACTAACACACAATGAGAGTCCGGCTTCAAACACTACTTAATTTTTCGTTTTCATAATTTTTGTAAGACGAGGAACATCTCAACACCATTTCTCATTTGGACATTTTTTTTTTCGAAAGGTAAGTAACTCAGTTATAAAATATTTATAGTCTTATATTTTTCACTGTAGGTGTATTTATGTTTTAATATGATTAAGTAATTTTCTTATGGTTTTGTTATAGTTTGTTTGGTATCACTGTAGAAAACCTGATTTAACGCCCTGCTTAGCTGTGAACTGGTGTTTAAAACAAAGGCTGTCTCACGTTACACACTTTGTTGTTTTATGGGGCAGCAGCTGCTTTATTCTCTCCTATTTAGAGACAAGAGGGTTTAAAAACATCCAAACCGTTTCTCTATATAGGCTAACGTTTACATTTGTGAACAATTTTCTATTTTGTACAAAGGGGTTTAAGGGATAAATGAGTAACGAGGAAGCGGACACTCCCCCAGTCATAGCTCCCTCCCCAAAGACCACAGCCCACTAAGGGGAAATACGCATCGAAATTGCACTTTAATCATATAACAGAGAAACAGCACGTCCTTCTCGAGGGAAAACTATCTTAACACAAATTGGATTGTGTAAAATAAGAGGTCCGTCGAGGTTCTAGGAAACCCCACTGATTAGGCAGTTCACTGAAGGCTGTCATCCCTACGTGTCATCCTACCTTTACATCATTAGCAGACAGTTTCATACATACACTGTTACAATTCCAGTTATCAAAATAGTTTACAATTCACCGTTAAGGACGTTTATCCTGCTGATAATTTCGTATGATAACCAATTTAGCGGCTTTGTTAGATTATTCCTCCACATTTTAGCCTAAATGTAACCAGAGTCCTTTTCTGTCGGAGCCACATTATATAAACACACCTGAAATGAATTCGTTTAAAAACATCTGTACACCTGTGGCATTACAAACATGTTGTGAGCCATATAAAGAGCTGGGAGGTTGGTAAGTGGATTTTTTTTTCTAGTGAAACGTATAAAAGCAATCCTATAGTTCAATGCAGCTGCATAATTTGACATAATGTACAATAGCGACTAGCATGACCCTGCATTGTGTAGACAGTTTCAAAACTAATATAAATCTAAACTAAATCATGTGTGTCTGTGGAGTTGCCTATTTGAAGAAACTATGTGAATGCATTAAGAAGGTGCATCATTCCTTCAGCATCTGCAGTCTCACTCTTGGGTGAACTGTACAAATAATACAGTATGAGGCCTACATTTACTGAGTGTATGTAATGTCTCCTGTTTTAACTGAGAGTTTTAGAATATGGGTTAACTTTTTTGTGTGTGAATTTTTAAGGTCACAGGTGTAAGGCAAGTAGTCAAATGAGCCTCAAATATGTCTTATTAGATACTATATTGCTGACAATGTGCATTTATTTTGAGATAAATACAGTTAAATACCACGAACACAAGTGCTCATGTAAAATGAAGCTTTTCACTTTACATTGCTGCATCTATAGATTATAATCGTTATATATTACTATATTGATCATTATTATTTCATAGGTTTTATCAATTAAAAAGTTCAAATGTATTGCAAGTGCCTTTCACAAGTTACAGTAGCCAAACAGGATGTCTTCAAATAACTTACTTCATCCGAACAGCAATCCATAATCCCAAGGTACAATTTACAGTGACACACAGAAAAGCAGAAATATTTGAAAAGCTGGGTTTAGCAAATTTGTGGCATTTTTGTTTTATTTTGAAAAACAAAGTCAACTTCCTGTCATTTCACGTAACTGATTAGCTGTTTATTTAGTTGACTTCTACATATACATATTCATATTCAATAAGGTGACAAATAGTATGAATGACAAAATGAATTGGTAAATAAGAATGAGACTGAATGAGAGTATTGTCTGAGTTCTTTTACTGGATTCGGAAGAACTGAATATGAGACTAAAGTATATCAGTGATCCTAACACAAGTGGACAGCTGAGACACATCACCATTTACACTTGTACATGTGCCTCCGAGGTGTACTTGTTGCTCAGATTTTGCTACTGCTGCAACGCTTCCACTTTCACTTTGATTTGGATGTATTATGAAAGCTTTCACTACATGACTGACTTGCATTGGACATTTCTCTGCAGTGGGGCGCTCTCACCAAAACAACCACCTTGAACAGCCCTGTCGGAGATACATCAGGATGCATTAGGCAGGTCAGGTTAGGTAGCTTTTATTGTCATTTCTGCCAGGTACAGAGCAGTACATAGTGAAACGAAACAAGATCCCCCAAGACAACATGCAACACAGAAACATGAAAACATGAGAGTATACTAAGGGTCCTAACATACAAAACATAAAGATATACTAGGAGTCCTGTCCCGAGGAAAGTACACAAGTGCAAGCGTGCAAACAAACAAATTGGCACAGTTAAGAGCAGAGCAGCACTGGCAAATATAAAGATCTAATGTGAATGTAAATGTGCAGAACAAGATTGCTGCAAATTGAGTGCAAATGTGCAAAACAGATTATTACATTACAGTTAAAATAAATGTAGTGAGATGCAAAACATAACATGCTAGCTGGCGTCCCTGATGCAGGACAATAGTGTGCAGTATTTTGGGGTGGTTGACAGACATTTGCAAAAAAACAAAAGACTGACATGGAGACTGGGGTCCAGGTTTGTGTGTGTGTTAGTCCAATCCCTAGGTGTTGAGAAGTCTGCTGGCCTGTGGGAAGAAGCTGGTATGTAGTGTGGTTGTGTGGACCTGGACGCTTCATTACCTCTTGCCCAATGGCAGAAAGTTAAAGAGTGTACGTGAGGGGTGTGTGAGTGTCATGGTGCCGGAGGTGCTGCTTATTGTCTGGCCTCTGTCTGGTGTAGAGAGGTATCTGAGACTCAGTTAACACAAGCTGCGAGTGCATTTTTTACCGGTGGCAGTAAATACTGAAAGATTTCCTGGACTGATAAAGTTAGAAACAGTATTTGTGCACCCCCAGGACATCTGTAGGCCACAAGCTGAGCAGGTGTTTACAGCAGCTCTACTACCTAGAGTGAACAACACACAAGCCACATAAGGAATGAGTATTATCTTACATAAAACCAGGATTGGATTTTCTTTGCCCAGTCACTTAATAGCAACAAACAGGGGTAGAAGCTTTACGAAGTTATTTTGTGTTGCTTAATTAACAACTCAAGTAATGTGGTGTTTACTTTATCTGTTCTTTAAATTCCCACCCTACTCACATTTTACAGTGAGCATAGATCACAGCAGTAGTTCTAACGGTTTTATTATTATTGATTAACTAATTATTGATTGTTAACATGGCTGACTATCAGTTAAAAAAATCTGTTGAAATTTGCATCTAGAGAGAAGTACTGTATTTTCCTTATGCTTCTTTCATCGGCTGTTTTACAGTGCCTTAGATTTTGAGATTTAGATTTTGTGTTACCTATGTATTTGCGTTATATTTCACTTACATTGTGTGGCATTCATGTGGACGCAAAGTAAGGATTTCATTGTACAGGGAAACATGTTTCACTGTGCATATGACAATAAACCCTTGACCATTCTAGGGGTGTGTGACTGACAAAACATGTTATCTGTATACTTTTTGGGATTTTGTCTGTAATGGTAAGCAGATGATATTTTGTATCAATCCAAAAATGGGTTTAAGTCTTATATTATAGGTTAATAATTCTGTTTTATTTTTATACAATTTTATTTGTATAGTGCCAAATCACAACAAAAGTCATCTCAGGACACTGTACAAAGTATAGTCTTTCTATCATTATTAATATTATAGAGGAAAACCCCAACAAATCCCCCTTGAGCAAACATTTGGCAACAGTGGGGAGACAAACTCCCTTTAACAGAAGAAGCCTCCAACACACCCCGGCTCTTGGTGGGCAGCCTTCTGCCTTGACCGGTTGGGGCGAGTGGATAGAGGAGAGAGAAAAGAAAAGAAAAGCAACAAGACACAGCAAACAATCAAACAGTGAGCAGATTGATGTGGCCGGTGACTGCTCATCAGAAACATAGAGATCCAGAGACAGGGATACCTGGTACAGGGAGAGAGACAGAACACGGTACAGGAGAAAGGAGACACAAAGTTAATGACATATAATAGCATATTAATTATTTCTTGCTAATGATATTAATGGAAACAACACATTTCAGTGTTTCCCATACACCGATTTATTTGTGACACTACAAGTCAATATCGACTGATCTGCAAGTAGATAAAGTTCATGCTAATTTTTAAAGCTTCTTTTTTCCTGCCAGTTAATTGAACATTAGTGTCATAAAACAAAACATAAGGCAAATTACCGCCCTAGTAGCAAATGATAAATGGACTTATACAGCACTTTTCTCTGCACTGAAGCACAATTATTGTGCTTTAACACTATTTGTCTGTTCACTCATTCCCTCAGACAAGCACTCACCCAGCAGTGATATCACCTGGAGAAACTTGGTTAAGCACACTACAACATGTGGAATGGACACACAAAATATAATATGAAAGCAGCTTATAAGACATAATAAATAATACACAGCCTGCACATCCCGATCAGCATCTTACAGGTATTTCTGAGAGCAGCTAAAGTCAGTCCATGTATACATGGTTTTTTTTTTTAAATACCTGGCTATACTGGACTTTAACTGGATTCTGATGGCTTTACCACTACCGACCAACCCAGCTCGGCTCTCCAGCAGATAAGCTTCTGGTGATGTCAAATATATGCGCCGGTAAACAGATTTATAAACAAAGCCACATGGTAGCTATTGAGACCAGCAGTGTTATTTCTTCATATTTACTTTTGTTCATCTTCCAAAGTATAGAAACTTGTTGTAGACTGAACCATGTTAGAGCATTGATTGAACAAAGACGGACTGAATGTATAGCTGAGTCACTGCATACATTTGCAGGTTTTGCCAAGTTTGGCTTTCCCATTTATTCCAAACCAAGGCAAAGCGAATAATGACCCATGTTGATTGCAGAGTTCATTTGTCCCAGTAGTTGCATTCTCACTGCCGTCAAAAGCCGAGGTGTGGCAAGTATACATAGGTTTTTTGGGCAGTGAGAAAAGGGATTTAAAGGCACGACATCTGACTGTGTGTAGCATCTCGCGTGCACCTTGAGTGAGGCTCGCACTTGTGTATCTACCGGGTGCTTGTTCGTTCACACATTGGAAGTGCTTGGCGTACAAACAGAATGCAGAGAAGCTACAGAAACACCTCAGAGAAGGGAAACTATATCCAGATCTCTGATAAATAGTACACAATGAGGGAATTACTGGCTACATATGAAACACATGTATATGTACAGAGTAAGAAACCCGTGGTAAACCACAGCAAATACAACCTACACACACTTCAAAAAGAACTGTGCTCAGTAGTATCAGACATTCTGTTTCTATTACCTGTTGCATCTGTTTACATTTGGAGAAGTACAAATATTGCACTTCATTTTTAGTTTAGGTTTGGAAAAAAAAATTGTGAGAAAGACAGAAAATGTAATACTTTAATACAATGTTTTTATTACAATTAAATATTTGATTAAAGAAAAGTTACAAAAATGTCTGTGCATGATGTAAATTACTGTTCTTAGAAAGAAAATTGGAAATTGGCAGATCAGACTTTTAAAAAATCAGATATCAGAAATCAGAATCGTCCAAGAAAATTGCAATCAGTGCATCTCTAAAGCAAAGTGGCCTCATTTCTAGTCTTTTGAGCAGAGAGATTAAAATATTACCATGTGCTGTCCCAGCCCCCTGTCAGCTCCCACCTCACATAGATTCTAATTTTGTTGGAAACACTGTAGCCTCTGTACACAAACACTGAAATCACTTTTGCTGAATGATTTCACTAAAGGTTTCTGAGTGTGTTTGTGCGCTGGTACCTTGGCTGGTTTAGTCCTGTTGTTGACAGCTGCCTCCTGAAGCTCTTCATATTCTTTAGATTCTGTGCAGTGGTTAGTTCACAGATGGTGAAACAAGCTGTCGAGTTTTCTTTAATGGCAAGTTTGCAGATTGCCATTTTTTGAGCAAATCTCTCTTTCAAAGCTAAAATATCTCTGTGCGAGTGAGGATGATCCACATCTAGCAGTAACTCTGGTGGATTAGTGCTCTCACTATCCAGGGTGCACTCTAGCAGCACATCATGTTTTGCAGATATGTACTGAATCACTCCAAAACATTATGCGCTGCTACTGTGAGCTCAAGGATTCGCAGCAAGATACTGTATACTTCTTTCACTCAAATTTGCTGTGTCTTACATTTATGACCACAGTAACTTCTTTTACTGCTTCTTGTGTTCTTAAAGGTCAGATATGGCTCATGTCCCCTGTCCATTTGGATATGCATGTGCATGTGTGGGTCCTCACAACTTCTCAATTACAAGTTGGTTTTATTTTGTAGAAATGTTTTGTAGAAGATATTGTTTATACTTAGCAAAATAAAACATTTATTTATTACGGTACTGTATTGGCACCATTATTGATTAATTTTTATAATATATATACTGATCTCATACTTAGATGCTGTATTTTATTGTTAGGGTGTTATCAGCCCTGTGTCAGTCAGTGTTTAAACTTGACACTATAGCTGTGAACCTTTACCCACCACACTGTTCCTGCCTTAGTGACTAACACTGTCCTAATAAGGCATTTAGCTTTTTTCCTGTCAGTTAATTGAACATCAGTGTCATAAAACAAATTACCGCCCTAGTAGCAAATGATAAATGGACTTATACAGCACTTTTTTCTGCACTGAAGCACAATTATTGTGCTTTAACACTATTTGCCTGTTCACCCATTCCCTCACACAAGCATCCACCCAGCAGTGATATCACCTGGAGCAACTTGGGGTCTAGTGTCTTGCTTAAGCACAGTAAAACATGTGGAATGGACAAGATGGGAACTGAACCCTCAGCTTTACAGTTAGGGAATGACTTGCTCTACCTCCTGAGCCACAGCTGCTGGTTTGTAGCTGTACTTTTAGTTCACTGTACTTTTCCCTAACTGATCAGAGCAGACACAACAATTAAAGAACACATACAACTAATGCATGTGTACAAATTTTAAAATAAATTTTTGTTCATACTGGAAATTAATGTGCCAAGTTGCCATAAGTAGAGATTTTATTTGTTCTACAATAGCTGTACTAACTGCTCTTGCTTGGGTGCAGATGTGTACGTGACAGTACTAAATAAGTGGTATCCCTGATTATAACTAAACATCCCACTAACGCCAAGTGTCTGCACTCACTAAAGGTTGTGTTGGCACATATCAGTTTAACAACCTGTGCTATGTTTTGTTGTTGTTGCTGCTGCTTTATTGTTTGTTAGTTTTTTTAGGAATGGGTCAAAGCGTCTCTGTAACCTGAATGGAGTTCTCACACTACTTGGCCATTCACCCATTTGCACTCCCAAACTGGTGTCATCACCAGGAGCAACTCGGGGTTCAGTGTGTTGGTCAAGGATGACTTTGACATGTTGACTGGACAAGCTAAGAATTAAACTGCTAATCCTCTGGTTAGGAGACAACCCGCTCTACCACCTGAGCCACATAAATTTGTCAATGTATGTACAGTATGAATAATTGTAGCCCTGATAACTTGGATTTTTGTTTTTGTAAACTGAAGGTATGTAATCACGGTTTATTGTAAACCTCAACCTCTCTTTAATCAAAATAAATTTGCTGAAGGCTTTAACAAATCCAAAAAACTAACAAACAAAAAAAGACCTAAAGCTGAATCACTCCAATTATTTGACAAGTACGTATAAGTGCATTCTGTAGTTACATAGAAACGTCTCATTTCTCATCACTTTTCACAGATTTGCAGAAGCTGAGAACTCAATGACCAACTTGTGAACTTGTGTTATATCCATAACAGAGGTTAGGTACATGCTTGAGCTGTAGTGAGGTTTACAGAAAACACTGGCACTTGTCAGATATGTAGGTGAGCCTACCTCAGTATTTATTCAACAACACAGAGGAAGTACTAGTTTGTGAATATTTACTTTTTGTGTGCGTTGAGGCTAGAGGTCAGTGTGTCAGGCTGTAGCAGCACATCATTACTGGTATTCCTTCTCTCTGCATTGCTGGTATGATATGTGCTGCTCCTATCAGACACACTCTTCTTCATCAGCATCTTCCTCCAACAATTAAGGAAAGGTTTTTGTACTTCTTATACGTTTCCTTGTAACCAATTGCACCCTATGGTGTATAGTATAATTTATTTAGAATACTGTATATTGGACTGATGGTGTTATGTTTGCATAGTGACCGTTATACTGACTACTCATAAAAGTCTAGTATATTAAATAGAAAATTTCTCCTTTTTGTTTTACATGTTTTAATACTAAACTGATAATATATCATGAAACCGAGCCTGCAATGGTCATTTGCCGAAGGTTTTACAGATTAAATGGTAAAATCAGAAAAGGAGGACAAACTGGATCAAAAAGGTGATTAATTCAAAATAAGGATGGAATATGGTCGAGATTATTTTGGTTTCCAGCAGTAGAATGTCGTTTGATAATACAGTGGAGGACAACATAAACAAGACTGAAACATCAGTGCAGTCTACTAATAATTTTTATTAAAGAGCATTGTGAAGGATTGAATAGACTTGCTTCAAAAGATCCTCCTGAGGGCTGTTCAGGCTCTACACAAACTATGTAAACATAGCTGTAAACACAAGGGTCACACAAGTATTTATGTACATATAAGCAGTGGCTGCCCTGCGTCTTGGCATATGCGGTACATCGCTGACCCAACAGGGGGCAACAGTCACTCGCCCATGGTCCTAATAAGGCCACGTGATTTATCCAGTAAAAATGAAAATTGTCACTGATAAAGTTACAAAAGAGGTGTGTGTACGCCATATCAGAAACACGCTGATGAACACAAACAACTTTGTACAGCTTGTTTTTTGTTTTGTTTTTTTAAACCAGAAACAGTTATTCCGCAGCAGACTTCAGTGTAGAGTGACTACGGTATTTACTGGCTGTATTTATGATTGTGTTACTGTCTCATGGTAACTTAGCAATGAAAACAGACATGATGGACTGCCAAACTCAAATAAGTTATATTGAAATGAACAGAAACTAACAGCTGACTTAAAAGGGAAACAAAATGCAAAGCAGTACAGCATGCTTTGAAAATTGCTCTGCAGTAATGTCAAATAGGAGAAAGCACATCCATCAGTTTATATATACAATATTTATAGAACAAACAAACAAATCACTTGTTTTGGCACTTGAACTTCCATGATTAAGTTTTATAACCAAGTCTGTTATAAATACAGGTTATTGCTACAAGACCTCTACAGAGAAATATAAAAATGACAACACCTCTACAGCTAAGCAACAGTTTATGTAATAGAGGCTAATTGCATTTTTGAACTTTAGGATGTGCTTGAAAGCACCAAAAATCTAGTAAGTTGACCTTGAGTTTAGGGTTTTCATTTTATGACTTACTTTTACAATATACCTGAAGAGAACTGGCTGTGTTTCTGGGACTTTAATATCAAGTCTCCAACAAGCCTCACAATTGTGGGATCTGTTGGTTGTGATAGGAATCCTGCATGACCTGATACAATATTCAGTACTATATTTACTCTAATGTGGACGGTCGGCATCATCTGGCCCAAAAGATGATTTCTATCAAATCCACAGGAAATGAAAGGTCAACGGGAGAGCAGAGGAAGGTCACTGGGATTCATGATGAGGCTGGAGTCCAGGTTCAGGTTATCTGTGGAGACAAACAAACTAAAATTTGTACAGCTCCACTAAGGGAAAAGTCTGGAATTATTTTATGTTTTATTACTGTCAACAAATTCCATCAATACTTAATGGTTTTCATACAATCTCTATAACTCTGAGTTTCAGAGCGGTTACTACTGAAATCACAGATCTTTACAAACACCTGACAAATATATAGTGCATTTCAAAGAAGAGCTTAATAATTTCCTAAAACCACCAGACACTATAGTGTTTAACAAACTTAAAGGTTTGGCGATCCTGGAAAAACCAGCAAGAGGAAGCTCGATTTTGAAAGTAGCCAACCAAAGAAATCCCACCCTTTCATTCTGAATTCTCTCCAAAGTCACTCCTCCCAAACAAAACAGATAAATACCATATTTTTTCTAAAATTTGAAGGCAAAATGTTAAATTCTGCATTTCTGAACATAAGTAGAAGGTACATGATCATACAAAATGTCAACACGATTATGACATTTTCAAGCTAGCTTTCAATTTGTGACCAGTTTTCAATATGTTCTGAATTTTGGGTGGTAGCAAGTACAGTAGAGATATTCTACAGCAGTCCTACCCAAAATTCTTCCTGCAATCAACCCTTCTGTGTGTTTCAGTAGTTAATGAACTTCACCTTGATCAAAGCTGTTGAGTTTTTTGGAGTTCGATTCGTCGCCCAGTCCCTCAATGTCCACAAGATCACTGTTGACATCTGAGTCATTCAGAGCACTGAGGGTCACATCTACACAGATTAGAAAAGTGACAATTTGTAATACTGTTTGTGAACACTGAACAAAGACATTAAAAAATACTACCTAAGCTAAAGTTAGTACATAAAATGCCTAATAAAATATTAGGCAGGGTGTATAGCTCTTCACAGCTTAATAAAGTGAATGATCTTACATAGTACATTTTAGAAACCTCAGCCAGAGCAACGGCAAAACAAACTACAAGTGCAAAACAGCTGTGGGAACTTCTGAAACTGTTATTTATAAGTGCCACAAGTGTGTTTGGTTGTATAATTGTACTAATAACAGCGGGACAAATGGATGTGACCCCAAACATCTGACTGGCAGTTGTGTGTGCGTGTGTGTGTGCATATATATTTTTATACAGTATATATATATAGAGAGAGAGAGAGAGCAGGCTGTCCCCTATTCATGCTTTGCATGTCTGCTAAGGTTGAGTGATGTCATTTTTTATTTTTGTCATCTTCCCAGGTTCGTGAGGGTCTGCACGGATTCTGTGCAGTCCACACAGCAAAAGCCCCAACTGTCCTTGTACCACAGGGCTTGCAAACCATCGGCGTACACATAGAGAAGGCGTGCGCACCTCTTTTCCCTGTCCACATAAAGAGGTATTCATGCTTTTCGCACATGCGGACAAGGACAAGGGGCACACACACGTTCCTATTCATACTTCAAATTGAGGGTTTGCCTTCTATACGCATACTTTTGGCCTGCATGTGGATGTCTGCACAGAGTCTGTGTGGGGGGAAGCTGACAAAAATTATGTCACTCAACCTTAGGGGACACCCAGATGTATAAAGCATGAAAAGCCTCTAAGCACGATGGTATGCACAGAGCAAGTCTGTCCCTTAACACACAAACACAGTGTAATAAAGTGAATGATCTTACATAATATATTTTACAAACCTGAACTGGAGCATTAACTGGCAGTTAAGCCACAGTGATGGAAACATTGCATAGTAACAGTCAATAAAAATTGTTGTGGTAGTAAAAACAGTCTGTGGATTCTGCTATAATTCTGCTCTAGAGTTTTGTTTTTTTGGGGGGGGGATGTACATACCTCTCCTTTCATTAATTTAAAATTCACAATATGTCAATTTAGGAAGGGGCAATACTGTCATATGCAAAATTATATTGTGTCCAAAGTCTTTGAATATTTTCTAATTATACAGTACATATATAACAGCAGAATTATTGTATTTTGTAGACATCAGCATCACTTGATGATATTGATGTCATCAACCATGATGGACAAAGACATAACATACAACAAAAAGGAAAGTTTAGTCAGTGTTGGGCACATTGCAGCGGACTGCTACATCCTGGTTGTGTTTGCAGCTGTAAAGTGGCACTGGTCTGTAGTGACACTCTGTAATCGATTTCTCCCTTCCTGTGCACTGGACACTGTTCATGTGGATGGGACCGGTACCTACAGAAAAGGGTGTGGAGCATCAGTTCACTGATCTCCATGTGGGCAAAGACACACACATACACTACATAAAAGTCTATACAACTTGATGGCTCTGCAGCCACACATGTCCCCTGAGAGAGATTAAAAGCCCAGGCATGACTGAGACCTCTGACGTGGCCCTAAAATTAAACTTAGCCAGAGAGCTTTATTATTTTATTGTACACTCTGTACTGCACACCAGGGACATGCTTTATAAACCAAAATAGATACAAAATGTGTGTGTGAGGCCACGGCTTAAGGCCTAAAAAGCCCTATAATTTGGCCTTAAATAGCTAATGATGTCATCAACTCTAGCTTCAAGTTCTGTGCCTGCGCCACCCATGAGCCTTCACACATCTCCTGTAATGCTCAGATTAATCTCTAATATGTTATACACCAATCAGCCATAACATTATGACCACAGAGAGGTGAAGTGAACAACACTGATGATCTTGTTACAGTGGCACCTGTCACTGTGTGGGGTGTATTACGCAGCAAGTGAACATTCGGTCCTTGAAGTTGATGTGTTGGAAGCAGGAAAAATGGGCAGCGTAAGGATCTGAGTGACTTTGCCAAGGACCAAACTGTGATGGTGAGATGACTGGGTCAGAGCATCTCCCACACTGCAGGTCTTGGTGGGTGTTCTTGGTCTGCAGTGGTTAGTACCTACCAACAGTGTCTAAGGAAGGACAAATGGTGAACTGGCGACAGGGTCATGGACGCCCACAGCTCACTGATGATGAGGTTGACCTACTGTAGGTTAAACCTTTAACTTCCATTTGTACTTTTCAAAAGATAAAAATATATTTGAATAGTTGTAAAATAGTTGAAAATGAGAAATACTGTACATTGGTCTCTATGAAGAAATAGTCAGGGGCTGTAGTGGTGATGTCACACCTAGAATTTGCCTAAAAAAAATCTCTAACTTGTCCTCACAACCACAGTTTTCACTCCTTTTACATATGTTTTTCACTGAATTGTAGACACATCTGTGCTCTTCCTGACAGTGGAACTGTGGAAGCAAATGGATTCACAGAAGATGCACAGTGAGCTGCAGAGTGACACGAGTGCCGACCAACTGTCACGTTGACTCCTATGCAAACAGTATTAGGCAGGTGGTCATAATGTTATGGCTGATCGGTGTATATGGTTGATCCCTGTTGTGGAAATAAAAAAAGCCCAGTCTGCTCTGATTAGTCAGCACTGAGCAGGAACTGCCTACCAACTCCAACTCCATGTTTGTCAAGCTTCAGATTATTTATATGATACACTTTCCAAATAGTTTGTAATACTGTGTAATATACTGTGGTAACACAAATAAAAGTTTGACTGTCAAACAGCCAAATATCTTGTGTTGTTTATGAACTCAACAGCCAAATTCTATTTTACATGTACCTAGCCAGGATGTTGTATGAACCAGATTTATTTTACTCTTCTACATACAACATATTAAGGTTTTCATATCACCTGCTTAACAATGGACAATAGTTACTAGGGCTGCCCCTTGAAAGTTGACTAGTCGAATCATTAGTCAAGAGGCCCGTCAGTCGAATGAGACTCTTCTAGTCAAAGCTGTTTTTATTTTATTTTTTTTTGTCAGCCCATGTGCATTACAATAGAAGGCAGCCCCATCTTCTCCTCATTTTGTTGTGGCAAACAGCTCAGTACTTCCACCTGTGGTCAGGGGGAATACTCACTTCCACTGTGGCATTATCTGATGCATGGACATACTGTATAAGGTCCATTAACACTATTTAGCAACAAGGAGAAAATGACAACAAGATCCACTAAGACAGGCAACATAAAGGTGAAATTTGTACTTTATTATTAGTGTTTTCAGTGTGTTTCAGAATCAGAACTTTATTCACCATGCACTGACACAAGGAACTTAGTACGCTACAGTGCTCACAGCTTGCTACACAACAACAGTCAGTAAGAAAAATAAAAGGATATACAGAGTAAAAACAACTTTAAATAAGGATAATACTACATAATAAATAAATAAAATAGAACAAACCAATGGTCCACTTAATCATCATGCCCAAGATACAGTGGGTATAGAAAAGAATTGCCCCCGTTTAAAATAATCTAATTTTGTTACTTTGCAGCTTGAAATGAATGAATGAAATGAAGGCAGTTTTGTTTTATCCAGCTGTATTTACTCAGTGCAACTTACAACATCCAAGTGAAAGATATAACACAGAAAAAATTTTACATATTCCAAAACAGAATCACTGAGTTGGAAAAAGAATCATCCCCTTGTGTCAGTATTTTGTTGAACCACCTTAAGCTTTAATTACAGCCTTTTCTTTTCTTGAGGAGTGGCTTTTTTCTTACAACCCTCCCATATAAGCCACATTTGTGGAGAATTTGTGATATTGTTATCACATCTTCCTACTAATGCAAACACGGCAGAATCATTGTCACGTGAGACCAAGATCGCACAGGGATCTAAATCACGCTCACAAAATGATTAATCATGCAACCCTAGTAGTAGTTATGTAAAATCTTTATGAAAGAAAATATTTCTGACCATTGCTGATAAACTTACTACTACATTTAAAAATGACAAAAGTTTTAAAAGCACTTTCACCTAAAAATCTAAAGGAAATATAAACTGGATATGTTGGGTATAATTTAAAAAAAAAAAAAAAAAAAAAAAAAAAAAAAAAAAAAAAAAAAAAAAAAAAAAAAAGCAAATCCATCACTTTAATGTAAACATCCTGGACCATCTCCTCCTGAAGGGTTTCTTGTACACTGAAATCATGTCAGCTGGAGGCAGAGCTTTTCTTGACATGTCTTCCTGTGGATACCCTGAGACCTTCCTGATGCTGTTGGACACTGCTGTCTTCAGACCATCACTTGACTGGACAACAGCACTCACCTGATGATAACTTCCTTCCTTTCCCAGAGTTGATGATGCTTAAACATGATAAGAATGTTGTGGTGTCATTTGGAAAGTTGTTTTATTATGTTTAATTTAGTATCTGTAATACCTCTAATCTCTTTTCATGTGCATTATTTTGAGCACTGAAAGTACTTTTCCAAAACTTTCACACCAAAGTGTGTATTTTTGTGCATATAGTAAATACTGTACTTTCAGTAGAGCAGATATTTGCTCTAAACGTCCTTACAGTGAAAACACAGAGAATATCCATAATACTAACAAATCTTTACCTCTGACATGTACTTTCTGTGCATTCATGGACAGCAGCGTACACAAAGATACAGCAGGTGGAGGGCAATTCCTGCAGTGGGTCTGGCTGTGAAGTAACTTATTGTTATAAGGAAGAATTACATACTTTAGTTTGGCAAGCGCCTCTTGAAATTAAAGAGGTCTTGTGTTACCATTGTTCAGTTTGTACACAGCGTATATAGAGTTTCTACAGCTCAAAGGTGCAGCAGAGTTTAATGCTGATGTATGAAAATATGGGACACATCCACTTTTTGACACAGGTGTAACCTTTCTATGGTTCCTTGAGCTAAAATGTTTCATATCAATGCTTAATTTCTTTCTCAATTCACCAACAATATCAAAAGAAAAATCTACTACTGTCATACCACTATTGTTGTCATACCTGGCTAGTGTTGTGAAATACCAGTAACATGTCATTTACATGACGTTTAGTGCCGTTATAATGCTAGATAAACAAGCAAAGTTACCACCATCCAACCAACTACCCTCAGGAAATTTGGTTAAAAGCGTTTCATACACATTCTCTGGCACATTCTGACTGTTCATCAAAATTATTAGCCCAAACACTTTCTGCCTGCAAAACAAGCTACTTTAGCTGCACAGCATTAAATTGTGGCTAATGTGTTTAAGTTAAACAGGCTAACTTCATAAACAAGCAGTAAATAACTTTAAAATAGCAACACTTACAGCTTTACGATCTGAAGTAGGGTCACAGACAGTCGGATTCAATCCATCCTTGAGCTTCAGAGTGGTTTAGCATGAAGGACCCAGGTCCGGATACGAGTACACTTAACCCCCAAAGTCCAGTTCATTTTGATCAGTGTGAACACAAACGTGCCCAAGTCCTCTTGAAAAGGTAGGTGGTCTCAAGCACAATTCATGCGTACTCCACCATTCAACCGTGCTCCAACAATGGATGTTTTATGAAAAACCTAGATACCGGACTGAAACATGGCGCCTATTCTGTCCAATGAAAGTTGCTTGTATGGTGCCAAAAAAAGTTTTTTTCTTACAGGTTTGCTGCCGCATTGTGGAGCCCACTGCACATGCGCATTTGTAGTTCCCATCATCATTCAGCCGGGTCAGTGTGAGCGAGCTAACCACATTCTGGGCAGGAGCAGCGCGTTCACGAGTGCGACCATAGTATGGGTGTATTACTGGATCAAATGTGTTAATAATTTTCATCCCAGAACTGTTATTATTCCACTTTCTTAGGTTTTGACCTATTTTAGGCGAGAAAATAACCCTCTAGTTTTTTAATATGTGGTCAATCTATCCAAGTAATGTGCTCTGACGTTTTCAGACATGTGATGACCCTGTAACCTGCCAGCTAGCTAGCTCTACTTAGCAGGCACAGCTGTAGCCATTGTGCTTGTATTATCACATTCAGTTACCAGTACATATACGCGATATGATGTACAGTATGGGGGCTCATGTAATGAACATAACAGGGGCTCGAGGCCTCTTTCACCATAAATTTCAAACTCTATAACACTTTTTAGTGAGAAGCGACAACCATGCTACTACTATTATGAATCATTACTCAATGTTATGAATGAATTAAGAATGAGTGACTGATGTCGTCACATGTACATAGCAGATAACCAAGCAATTTGGAAATTAGAATAGGTATGCCATGAAGAATGGCACCTGAATGGATACAAACACTGCTCAGAGGGTACCCAAAGAGGTTGGGGGAGGTTAGGGAGGACATGCAAAGTATTAGAGAACATTTAATAAAGGGGGATGCAATTTTTGCACTGATATGATTTTCATTATTTTACTATAACTTCATTTTTATACACTCCCTGACCATTTGTGTTACTTCTGTTGATGAAATAACATTAGTCCTAGCTGGATGTGCATTAAATATGTTGATAAGAGAAAAATTCTGTTTTATTCTTTTTGCCATTTGCCAAAGTAAGAGGATGCAAACTTTTGCACCCAACTGTAAACATGCAGGTCAATCATTGGCTAGATGATGGTAATGTGTCTGAGGTTGTGCATACTAGACAGCAGAGAGGCTGCAGCGCCTAGTGCATTTTCATTTGTGTAGTAGGCATTTGATAGAACAAAGTACATACAGTCAATAACACACAATTAAATGTGCCAAGGAATGGGAGAGCATTCATATGGAAGCTCAGTATATTGTTGAAGCCAAGAGTGCACACAAGATCTTGCAATTTTAAAACATAATGATATTTCTTCTCAAGGTAAAAGATGTCTGATGCTATCAGTACATAACACAACCAGGCCAGTATGATGGAGTGTGACAGTACACAAAAACACAACTCCCTGCTGTGCTTTAATGCACGGGGCTGCATTAGTCGTAGAGTGAGGGGTTGCAAGGGGACTGTTGTAGGCGTGTACAATATGGCCACATTGTGACAAATCAACATGAGTGGCTTCATTCACATTTCCAGCCTGTGAGTTTCTGTTGTGTTTCTGCACGGTCACAGGCTGGAAACATTAATGAAATACTTTTCACATCAACTTGTCACAACACAGCCCCATGTGTTAAAACACAGCAAGGAATTGAATTTTTGCCCGACTAATGTCAACATGTGGTCACACTCCATCATACTGGCTGGTTGATCTGGTTCTGTCATGTACTGATATCACAAGACAGCTTTTTCCTCAATGAGAAATATCATCACATTTTAATATCACAAGATCTCATCACACCCCTACCATTAATGGGTGTAGTTATTTGTGTGTTACCCCACAGGACTGGAGTCTGCCACTGGATGAAGCTGCATGGTGAGCTCTCCGAGTCTGGTGAAAGCAGCTCCAGCTGCAGAGAAGATTTCCCCAACCTGTGACAGTGTATAAAAAATGTCAGCTGTTGTCTTTCTTGTAGTAGTGCTATAATTTCATAAATGCACCAGAATATTGTGTTATGGTAACGGAGATTGAAAGATAAAGTACCAAATAGTCTAATTTTAAATAGCCTATAGCAGCCACCTCCTGGTAAACCATGGGTGAGTGAATGCTCATAGACGTATTTGTACCGGTGTTGATTGGCTATGATGGGCAGTTTGGGACCATACCACAAGCCTTCACAGTCTGTACAGGAAGTCAAACACATTTTCACATTTAATTTGATCCGCTTTAATAAAGTGTGTTATCAACCAAACCACTCATACATGCAATTATGAGACAGTCCCTTATCTCGGCTTGTCCTTT
>NW_018127905.1:2934762-2947246 GCF_001952655.1 Monopterus albus | reverse complement strand
GCCAGTGGAGGTGTGAACGAATTATAAGATCTTATTCTGTAAACACATTATAGTAAATCTAGTGGGATTTGATGATCTCAGTCAAATGTCGCAGCGGATTAAACCTCGACGGTTCGAGCATTTGCGTATTGAATACTTTTCAGCCCAAACTAACTTGTGCGGCGACAAAGTTTATCTCCGTGATATGTAAGAATTACTTACTTTAGTTGAAGCTGAGGTCATTTTGCTTATCTCTGTGGTGTCATAGACTGTCTATAGATCATGAATAGGACTCAGGGATTCCTTCAAGTGGAGCAGCTTACGATGCTAACAGTATAGCTAGGTAGCCTGTTGTGGCAGAGCAGGGGAAAAATCTGCTCTTCTAACCGTTTTAGTGGCGATGCCTGAAAAAATCCAGCATTTGAAAAGACCTGTGCTTAGTTCTATGCATAAGTCTTATCTAGGGCTATATTCCATCACCACTGGAAATTGTTCCGTTCTCCCTCCAGTTAAATGAAACGCAAGGTCGCTGCTACCTTCAAGGTCTCCTCGCAATTTCCATGTGGCCTGTGTGCGACCGGTTTATAACGCACTTTATTAAATCGGATCGAATTAAATGTGTTTGGCTTCTTGTACAAACTGTGAAGGTTAATGGAATGGTTCTAAGCCATCTTTATTGCATCGTTTTGTCACTGCCCATTACCGATATAAGGTCTCGTCCTCACTCGGGCCAGTTAATCTCGAACAAGCTTAATTTATCTTAAATGCTTTGTTAAAACAATTTATAGAATTCATGTTATTTTCTTACAAACTAGCCTAATCATTGTTAGTAATAATACTCAAAGGTAAACAATGTAACATACTTAAACTTGTACTTATATATGTTTACATAAAATCAAATAACAGCCTAATAATAACACAACGTGTATGCATTTATATGACATTTAATTTAATCAAAGTTCTCAAGCAACTTCCGGTGTTCAACCAAAGTCACCTGACTTAACAGGTGGCATAGGTTTGACCAGACACAAGTCGAACAGCTTTGTAATTTTTCTCATAGAAGAGAGAATAGAAATATAGAGAATAGCGTGTAATAATGCGTGGACTGATTTGTGGACCTAAATGCGCTGCATGTGGGATTGTGGTGAGCATATGGGGGATTATAATGTTGGTGAGTGTACCTCTTTTCTGCCTTTTCTTTCTTTAAATTATCAGTAATCATATCCTGCTTATCCGTGGTAGACAACAAGGAGCCATGTATATCTATACATACACACACACACACACACAGATACATATACAGTGTATATATATATATATATCACTTTACTTTGTTTCTGAATCACCAGAAAGAGCTTTGGCCTCCTTCAGGAGACACACCCTGAACTTTTTCTACATTAAATTTTAAGTCTAAAGTTACTAGACAGAGCTAAGTAAGAACAATAAAGTAATACAATATAAGTAAATAACCGGATCCGTTACCATTTCACTGTCTGGGCTGAAGATTTTTGCATTTCTGACAGTAATTGAACGCATCGTAGCACGTGAGCACGGAACATTGAGAGAAGAGTCATGTGAATGAGAAGATCAAGGTCACGTGATATATGTCTGAGCTTCGCTAAAATGAGTTATAAATTGGATATTCAACGATCATTCGGCCTAAAACAAATATGAGCAATACTGGTAACTGTAACTCTGCTGTTTTGTCTTTTTTCTCAGTAATCTTGCATTACTTTTAAATAGTCTACGGTATGGCTAAACCATCTCTGTCCTGCTTAAAGAGTGGGAAACAGCCAAGACCTTTGTATAACTATAGTGATTTTGAGTTGAGTTTAGTCACTGGTGTAAATGGGGATGACAGAATCTCACAATACATCAGCCACAGTAGTGAGCATAAAATTGAATTAGTACCTTTCTAAAACAGTTTGAGCTAAAAGAGAATCGTTATTGGATAAGTTAGGAATGGATTAGATTTAACCCAATTAACATGTACAGTGTGTAACAACACTGAAACTCAGTACCATCTTTTACATCTGCGATGTCATCAGTGACTCAGGGCAGCTCAGTAAAAACATCATTACGGAATTTCAACGCAGTGTAACCCAACAAACAAAAAAGGTGTTCTCGGTCTCACAAATACTTACATATAAATGTAGATATTTTTTTCTTTTTGGTGTTACTCCAAGCATTTCGTGTTTCTTTTTCTTTCTAATTTTATTACATAATTTTATTTCAGTTGTTTATTTTACTTGTATTTTTAAATCATATTTATTTTGAAAGTTACTCCTGCGTCTACTTTTATTTCCTGTATAATATTGTATCTGTTACTGTTACATTGTTGTTAAATGTTTCACTTGAAAAATGCTTCTAATATAGTGTAATAAAACTTTACATATAATAATACCTTGGACAAGAATTGAAGAAATTTTAACGGGCCTACAAGCTTTTTTTTTTTTTTTTTTTTTGGATGTAGTATAGATTTTTATAGGTCTGCTTTTATTAATTTATTTTAACCGATTTTGCAATTTTTGAAATGAGGAAAAACACCTGTTTTTTTTATATGTACACCAATCAGCCATAACATTATGACCACTGACAGGTGACGTGAATAACATTACCGTACTGTGTTACATTGGCACCTGTCAGTGTGTGTAGGTTATAGTAGGTTAGTAGGCAGCAAGTGAACATTCAGTCCTTGAAGTTGTTGTGATAGAAGCAGGACAAATGGGCCAAACTGTTCTGGCTACCCGATTGGGTTAGAGCATCTGTCAAACTGCAGATCTTGTTAGGTGTTCCCGATCTGGAGTGGCTAGTACCTACCAAAAGTGGTCTAAGGAAGGACAAACCATGAACCAGTGAAAGGAGATGAATCCCAATTCCTTTATTTTACCTTTCTTCTGTACTCAATACTTGCTCGACCTGGAAGTTGTTCCAGTTTGTCATGATGAAGGACGTCCCAAAGCTCTTATTTCTGCTCTGAGGAGGGAGGACTTGAGGAGCAAGTCATGATATATGAGTGATACATGAGCGCATCTTTTGTGGAAGTCTGATATGCCCCTTCATCATAAATTGGTTTGTGACTGGACGCTTCACATTAAGGATCAGAGGAAGAGATGTCTCTCAGTGGCCTGGACAAGCACTGAAAATCCCCCCAACTGCAGACCATGTCCTGCAACGTCTCTTCTCTTGTCTGCTGTGTAATAATTTCAGTAAAAGTAACTGCTCTTCAACATCTATTAGTTTTAACTCCAGAATGACCTACTCAGTTTCAGTTGCCATTATTAGTAAGTGCTGAAGAAATGCACAATGGCATAGAAACCCCTCCACCAACTACCGTATTTGTGGTGTAGCCGAATAAGTGCTCACAATGGCACAGACTACTTGCATATCTTACAGCATAGGCTCTACGTAGATTTAACAGAGAACCATAAATCAAGCTTAAGATGTAAGGAAAAAAATGCAAGAGGGAAATGTGGCTGCAATTAGGAGAATTGGGATTCATCTAGGGTCATGGACGCACAAGACTCATTGATGAGGTTGACCTACTGTAGATTAAACTTTTAAATTTCATCCATTCTTTTCAAAAGTTTCCATTTTGTTTGAAATGAGAAATACTGTATATTAGTCTTTATGAAAGGGAACATTCAGCAACTATAGTGGTGATATCTGTTGGACTAAATCAGTCCTGCGTGTTCTTTTATGAAGAATGCTCAAAGACAAATCTGTCCTTTCAGATATTTATTACAATATTCAAGAAAAGCAATACAGAGCTCTGGGTTCCGTCTCTATCTGATGCCCTATCCACACACAGAAGTATGGTTCACAGCCTCTTTCAGGAAGCGGAACCGCTCGTCTCCTCTCCACAGAGAATTTATAATACAGTCATGCAAATGATGGTAGATCTGACGTCATCCGTGCTGTCCTTCATCCTCGTTAATTGGTTGGTTTGTTGACCTCGTTCTGACCCGTCATTTGGTGATCTTGTCACCAGGCAGATTTTGATCTGTGAAATTCTAAGAACAACATCCTGACCTTTCCACTCACATCCCTTGTTGCAGACAGGCCAGTCATCTCAGCCTTTATCTGCGCACTTCTAGTTGTTATGAGTCTCTCTGCACCTACTCACACAGCATTTCATGTGCACAGGTCAAGTCTTAACAAAGATCAAACAGATTAAACAATTATTTGAACAGTTTTGCAAATACCTAACATAGCCCTATATCATTTTATCAAGAATTTCTTTCTACATATCACACCTAGAGTGGGGAGGCTGTTGAATAGGTCTAAAAAATTATCTTTAACTTGTCCTCACGACCACAGTTTTCACTCCTTTTACATAAGTTTTTCACTGAATGGTTGACACATTTGTGCTCCTCCTGCCAGTAGAACTATGGAAACACAGATGATGCATGGTGACCCGCGAAGTGACAATAGTGGCGTCCAACTGCCACATTGATTCCTGTGTACACAGTATTAGGCAGGTGGTCATAGTGATCAGTGTATGTGTCAATAGACAGTATGTACTGTGTTCTGTTTTTCTTTTAATTTTTTTAAGAAACTGCCCTTGTATTTTAAAGGCCATTGCCCATAATTAATCCTACAGTGAGTGGTTTCAGTGTTTTTTTAATTGTCTTATATCTGGTGTTGATATAGATACATAGCCTCAAATGTGTTTACTATTTATTCAAAACGTTAATTTAATTAATCTTTGTAAAGTTTGTCACTTCCAATTTAATCTACAGCTGGAGTTAACATAGCAAAACCCCTCAATCCTGCCATGTTGGCTGTGTCCTTCAATAAGAATTCTGTCTTCTCTCTCAGGTCTTGTTGGGGATTTTCTTCGTTATACATTCAGCTGTGCTAATTGAGGATGTGCCTCTACCTGAAGACCTTTACCAAGAGTAAGGATTTTACTGTTACACTCCAGATTTGTTCCTATACAGCTGTACCAAGGCTTGATACCCATCTGATTTTCTGTTGGAGCTATCCTGATATACTGTATAGGCAAAGAATCAGAATCAGCTTTATTGGCCAGGTGTGTTGGACACGAGGAATTTGACTCTGTTACATCGGCTCTCAATGTGCATGTACATATTCTTATGTAAGGCAGCAATGGGCAAGTAAACAGTAAACCAGCATAAGGCTGTGTAGTATAACAAAATAAACAGTATAAACAAAGCAATAAACAGTGCAACAGACAAAGGAATGTTCTTTAGGAAATGAGATAAAAATAAGAATAAGAATAAAAGTAGCGTACTTAAAAACAGAGACATGTACGGATCTATATAATCTATACAATATATTTTTACCGGTATTGCACTGGGGGAAGGTATTGCACTAAGGGTTATTGTCCAGTACTACTGTACATACTGTCATGGGTTAAGTGTTAATCAGAGTGATGGCTTGGGGAAAGAAATTGTCCTTGACACACATTATAGATACCATCTTTCATCAAACTCGATTTGACAGTTCTAGGTGAAAGGTTATCCAATCAGAATTGTTGTCCCGCCCCCAACTCGTGGCGAGTTGAAATTAGTCTCTGGATATTGCGGCTGTTTTTCATTCCACTTTACCTCTACCTACAGCTGCTTTCAGAGCTTATCAAACTGCCATAAAACGCAAAAACAGACACAACGTATATCCCTGTGGTAGTAACACAGGTATGTCTGTGTGAATCTTGTTCGTTTGGAGAAACTGTAACAGTGATAGCGGTGAGGTCAGACTGACTTTACCTGCTGCGTAAAGCCGTTTTCAGATAGGACGCGCTGGGCGCTGCACTCCACTATCAAACCCATCCATTTCTATGTGTTGCTTGGTGCAAGAACATATCTGCACTGCGCTGAGCCCCTGCATGCTGCACCAATGTTAAATAACTTATTTACTTTGTAATGTTTTGAATATTGTTTGTGAAAGTTTGACCATGTTACTGTTCCATTTTGTAAGATGCAAATCTCTAAGTTTTACTTTCCTGCCTGAGTATAGTCTCAGTTCCTTCTTATGTCAACTCTAGAAAAAACGGTCGGAGTGTTTATTTGTCATATGCACAGTTAGGAAACGTGTTTCCCTGTATAATGAAATTCTTACTTTGCCGTCCACATGAATGCCACAAAATACAAATGAAATATAAAGTAGATAAATAAGTAACACAAAATATAAGGCACTTTAAGCAGCAGTATAATAAAAATATATAAGAATATAACAGAGAATGTATGCTACATGGGAGCAGCATGTGCAGCAGTCAACAGTCAATGTGCAATTATACATGTGCAAACTGAGAATGTAAACAGTACAGGTCGACAGTACATGACGTATTTCCTGGTAGTAAACTCCTCAGCTGTTTAGGAGTCTGATGACAGAGGGAAAGAAAGAGTTTTTCAGTCTGGAGGTCCTACACTTCACACTTCTGAACCTCCAGCCAGAGGGTAGGGAGGCGGGACAACGATTTTGATTGGATAACCTTTCACCTAGAACTGTCAAATCGAGTTTGATGAAAGCTGGTATCTATAATGTGTGTTCCTTGTGCCTGGATATCTTGGCGCACAGTGACCTGTAACGCTGTCCAGAGGGGATGAGCTCAAACAGATTGTGTCCAGGGTGTGAGGGGTCTGCAGAAATCTTCTCCGCCCTCCTTTTGACCCGTGAGGTGTACAGGTCCTCTGTGGAGGGCAGGCTTGCACCAGTGATCTTTTCTGCAGTCCTGACTGTCTGCTGGAGTCTGTTCCTGTCCTGTTTGGTAGCTGTGCCTTTTTGTTGATAGCGCTGATGTTGGGCAACCACTTCAGGTCCTGGGAGACAGTGGAGCTGAGGAACTTGTAGGACTTTACTGCTGATACAGTACTGCCAAGTATGGTGAGGGTGGGAGTAAGGTGGGGGCACTATTCCTGAAGTCCACTGTCATTTCCACTGTTTTGAGCGTGTTCAGCTCCAGGTTGTTGCAGCTACACCACAGGACCAGCTGCTCAACCTCCCATCTATAGGCTGACTCGTCACCATCCCGGGTGGTCATAACTACAGATGTCAGGGTGACAGATCTGTAGTCGTTCAGTCCACTGATGGAGGTTTTCTTGGGGACAGGAATGATGGTGGAGCATTTGAAGCAGGAGGGGACTTCACACAGCTCCAGTGACCTATTGAAGATGAGTGTGAAGATGGGGGCCAGCTGATCAGCACACTTTCAGGCAGGAGGGGGTCACGCCATTTGGGCCTGGTACCTTTGTGATCCTTTGTTTTTTAGGTCACAGCTTATATTGGCAATATAAGCTATGAACAACAAGAATGGTTGAGAAAAAACATATTTAGAGAACAAATTATTCATACTGGACACTAATTGATGTGGCCCTGATTTTAATGAGTCTTAATGTTTTTAAAAAGTCCCATTAATCAAATAATAAAAGAGCTCCAAAAATGATTTAGCTGTATAGCATGATAGCATCAGTTAGATGATATGGCATAAAGCTGATGTCATAACCAGGTGTATCTTGCACTACATTCACATCACAGGCCTTAATGCTCAATATTGATCTTGTCAGAGCCATACTTTTTCTGTTCATGGTTCACATTAATGTTTGTAAGTGAGGTGTCCAGCTCTGCTTTGAACACTGTTGCACTCCTAAACTGCCAGTCATGTGCAGATTCAACTGAATGTGAGCCCCATGCACGAAAGAATAACAATAACATCATTTGAGCGACAATCAAATCACACAATTTCCTCACAAACTGCTCAGTTATGATTTACTCTCTCCACCTTGACCATGATCAGAAGCTTCTCCATGAATGTTCAACAAATGTAAAATGTCCTTTTATCCCCAGTGACCCCCATCACTGTTGTTGTTCTCTTTCTGTGTTTATTTATACCGATCTGTGAAACCTGACATTGAATGATGATGGCAGGCAATGTGCGCAGAGGAGGGAGACATTGCGAATTCCAATTTGACCAGTCTGACACAGGTCGCATGGTCAGAGATCGGATATGAATCCGATCTAGGCCAAGATATGCAAGTGGCCCAAATCTGATCTGAAAACATCTGATTTGGTTTGTTCACACATCTTTGAAAATTTGTTTTCTAAAATGTTGACCTATTATATAAAATACACCTAATTTAAAATAAAATTATTGCATAAAAATGTATCTATGGATGCTGTAGCAATTTCGAGTTTATTGAACATATTCTGTTATGACTTTTTTCAAGTTGTAAACTGTGTAAACATGATGGTGTGTGTTCCCACAGTACAAACCCTCCTCAGGCGATCTATGACCTGTACAACCAGGTGGGCTACAATTGCTTCATAGCAGCTGCTGTCTATGTACTGATTGGAGCTTTCTCCTGCTGCCAGATGAGGCTCAACATGCAGAAGGTGATTTCAGTTTTTTAGTTCTGAGTTTAGTCAAACAGTATATATAGATACAATGACAGCTGTTAAACTCGATGAGTAGTGAGAAATTAATGTGACCTTTAGCAGCTTAGTTACATGGCTCTGGGTACAATTAATAGAGACAGTTCCTTTTCTCAACTTTTATTATGGTAACAGATTATACAGTATTTGGATAACTCTCCAACCATTTTCCAGCAAAACAGCATCAATATCAGTATCAAAATTAGAGACATTTTTTTACACAGTAAAAATCCCAAGTTAAAAAATGGCTGCAAGACAGTTTTTTATTTCCCACTTTGCATATACCAGAACAAATATCCAGTAATTTAAATACAGAATATACATCTGATAATTAACTTCCATATATATTTATAGTAACATTTGAAGCTTTAATATATCAATATGGTGATAGTGTTAAATCTGTGTTCTTTGCTCAGTCCCCTTTTTATCACACTTGTGGATTTCGCTACCGTTGTGTGTGCTGCAGGGGTCACCAACACTGAAAGGGGTGTGGATGGTCACTGTTGAATATGACAATAGTTTTGCTACAGTGACAGTTTAACAACTTTTAAATAACATTTTGTGGTGACTGTCAAATTGCATCTCTGTAAGCTAATAACTGAAAAAATATTCGAGATGTTCATGTAAAAGTTTAAGACTGCAAGTCAAATAAAGATTAACTAACTAAAAACAACCAAGGGATGCTCAGTGGCACTAATACACTCTAGGTACACACACAAGGCAGTCTAATTCCTGCCTTAATATCTACTTTGAGAAGCTTATAATCTTCAGTTAATGTTGACATTTGGTCTGTGTTAACTCAAATGTGATCATTATTGAAGAAATATATTTCTGAGGTTGTGCTGGACTAGATTATACTTAAGGTGTTTTAAAACCTTTTTTTACTTTAAAGAGCAAAATATTAGAAACTAGTATTAGATTGTAGAAAATTGCAAACATATCTCAAAATAAATAGAGAAGAAATTGAATTACATCAACTAGTAGATGATGTACAGTAAATATAAGGGGCTGCTTCAAGTAGTTGGAACTACTCCATATCACCCTGATCTGCCAACACTGGAGGGGGGGGACTGTCCTTATAGAGTTCGTGGAGATATTGTCACTCTTTCTAAATCCGGTCTGTGGCTAAGGTTGGCGTTATAGTTAGCCAGTCAATCAGAGTTAGGGTGGGTTTTCCCAGAGTGCAGGTGGGTCCACCTTGGTTAGAGGACTAACAGGTTATGATTCCATTTCAATTTGGAAACAAAAAGATATACCAGTCCTACAGATGAAAATGATAACAGCTTTGAGCCTTGGTCAAAATCTCTGCCATCAGGTTCTCTCCCAGCTGTCGCTGCATAGAATACAGCTTTCCCCAGCTGTGTATATGCTCGAAGTGCTCAGAAGCATAGCTGCACACTTTGGCCACAAGGGGCTCACAGTCAACAACCTTTCCAGCACTCACGATGGTGTACAAATACTCCTGTATCTACAGTAGATTATGATACAGATAATCACCAAAATGGGGTCGCTTGGTGGAACAGTGGTTAGTGCTGTTGCCTCACAGCAAGAACGTTCCGAATTTGAGCCCCAGCTGACCCGGTGCCTTACTGTGTGGAGTTTGCATGTTCTCCCTGTGCCTGTGTGGGTTCTCTCCGGGTGTTACGCCTTCCTCCCTCAGTCCAAAGATATGCATCTTAGGTTGATTGGCAACTCTAAATTGCCTGTAGGTGTGTGTGTGTGTGTGGTTGTCTGTCTCTTAGTGTCATCCCTGTGATAGACTGGCAGCCTGTCCAGGGTGGACCCTGCCTCTTGCCCAATGTCAGGTGGGATAGGCTCCTGCATCCCTGTGACCCTATTCAGGAATTAGATGGATGGATAATCACCAAATTCTAATCAATTGTTCCATGGGCCATACCCTACCTCTGCAAAAAATTCATTCATTCATTGCTTTTTGATCTTTACTGTCAACAAACAAACACTGGCAAAGCATAAACCCCACCCTTGGCTGAGGTAATAAAAATACAGTTGATTTAGCTTTCATTTCAAATTTTATTAAAAATAATTCAACTGAACTGCCACTTTAAATATCAAATTGCCAATAGCAAAATGAAATTACATTTGAATAAAGATGCCAAAGTGCCATATGTTACAGTTTTCAGTGTGTACTCATATGCATGTTATTTATGTGTTGTTCTTCAGGAGTACCTGGTGCACTAGTGCCACCTGCTGGCCTAACAAACTCACAGCAGCACCTTGACAGCAGGACAATCTATTCAGAGCATCAGCTGCTGACTGGTTTTTGACTTTTGTCTTTGGGGTTAAAATTCCTAATCAGAGGTCCAGTGTGGGAACTAAATGATGTGTGAGCACATAACAGTGTGGTGCTATGTATTTATTAATGACAATCAGTAATGTGTATTCAGTAAGTGCTTCAATTATTTTATTTTGGTAGTAAAAACTACCCAAAGGTTTTCAGTAGATGTGTAGTTATCCTGGGTATGGATGATTATTTTTTGTTAAAAATTTAAAGATTGTAAAATTATTTGCTTGCTCTTTCAAATCCATTGTACTGTATAAAGAATATATTTTGGATTATGGTCAACGTCCAACTGACAGGGGCGGCTGTGGCTCAGGAGGTAGAGCAGTCGTCCCCCAACTGGAAGGTCGGTGGTTCTGTTCCCGTTCTCTTCAGTCCACGTGTCAAAGTGTCCTCAGGCATGACGCTGAACCTCAGCTTGCTCCTGATGGCCAGGTCAGCACCTTTGCAGGGACAGTGCCGCCATCGGTGTGTGTGTGAGTTGGCGCTGCAGATGGCTGCCTCGGTTCTGTATTGGAGACAAATTCCTTGTGTGTAACATACTTGGCCAATAAAGGTGATTATTATTATTATTATTATTATTCCACTGGACCAAGTTATTTCTTTGTTTATTTATCAGAATGTCCACCAAACACAGTCCAACTTTACTGCAACTGTTGACACTGATCACAGTCATTCTATCCAATGTGTCAGCTATGTCATTGGCATTTTACACTCAGCTCAAGTGCTACTCTTTTGTCTGCTCCTGTACTGTATCCAGTTCACTGAAACCACATTCTCATTCATTTTGAATCTTTAGAGTTCTTTAAGTTTGCTGCTGTATGTGTTTCAAACATAAAAAAAAAAAAAATAGAATAATTTAGTTATTTAACAAAAGCCTATATTTTCCACTTATTCAAAGCTGGCTTAAATAATGATCTGGAGTCAAACCCTCATATTTTAAACCTTGAGAATGAATGTCACTTTCAGCTTTTTCTCGTTAGGAGTCATCGCACTGATGATTCACATGTTGACATTTGGCACGTGTTTTACGCTGGATGCCCTTTCTGATGCAACCCTGATTTAAACACAGGCTGCAGCAGCAGAAGCACTGTGCCCTAACCACTAGGCTATCAGGGAACAGTTTTAAACCCATTATTGTGGTTTGTTGTCAAACCTTTATATTTTAAATCTTGAGAAATGTACCTTATTAGCAGTTAACAGGATCATGACTTTTCCCTATACATAAAAATATTAGCAATATAACACAGGGTGTGAATTAAAAAAAAAAAACTCCATTTGACAATAGAATTTCAACTCGAGCAGCTCAAAAGCTCTTTCCTCTTTGTCAACAGATGGAAATGCTCAGTTGTCATTACTTAGCCCATGTGCTTATCTCAAATGATTGTATCTAGTCAAATGATACAGTAAGAGATGGTTGTTATAAGAGGCAATGGTCTCTGGTGTGAGATGCAAATGTCTTTTGTGGTCAGTGTTCTGGTATCCAGAGATACAAGCGAGCAGTATGCATATTGGCAGTTACATGTCAGCAATATGCATCGGGGAAACGTTAGTAGTGGACATTCAGGGAGCCTGAGACTTAGTTTCACTCCAGTTTTAATTTGGAATGAGCATTTTTTGCAGGTTTAAATGAATGAACCACTGTGCTACAGCAGCAATTATCGTATGTGTGCTCTTGTGGTGATTTAGTACCAGACATATACAGTAGGTTTAGTATTCAGGCCAAATAGTCTTAGCAGTACTGACCCCTTTATTGCTTAAGTGAGACATGGCACAGAGAATCTCCTACCAAGTGTAACTGGGTCTCTTTCC
>NW_018127905.1:2933629-2934744 GCF_001952655.1 Monopterus albus | reverse complement strand
CTGGCTTCCATTCTTCTCTGTGAAAGCTCACATCCAATCCCAGAACAAGCTTCAGGTGTAGCTACTGTCTAGCCTTGTTTTGCCCATATAATTGGCAGGATTCATAGTTCTGTCCATTACCTCCTCGAAGAAAGCGTAATGAACAGTGCATAATCTTTGACCTTAAGTTAATACCTCTAGCTCCATCCTATGGGAAACAAACTGCTCCCGCCTTACCTAATATCAGCTTAAAACATTTGGCTTGCTTCTGCAGAAATACAATGCAACCCATTACTTTAAATGAGCACATACCATCTAGTACCTACAGCGAGTGAGACATGTTAACATACAGTAGTTCATTAAATATGAACATCATAGAGTTAATTTTTTCATCTGCATAAACATGGTTAAGATTTTGTGACAAAAGCAGTCGTGTCTGCACATTTCACTTCAGTTATGCTTACAATTTAGGTAAAAATGATGATAGAAAACTCATATCTGACGATACTGAAACTATTAAATAAACCTATAACATTAGTTCCAACACAGACTTTACATGTTCACCCATATTCAGTAGACGTTGCCCATGGTGTTGATGTGACACAACCAAACTGCTTCTGGTGGACACTCCTTATTGAACAAAAACATGTACTACTGTACTGTACTGTAAATCATAAGGGTTTAACAGATGACAGTAGAACATTTTTCATACAAAAAGTATTTTCCTTATTTGAATTTCATGATTTTTTTTTTACAATATTGAATCACAGTTGGTGGAATGTAGAATTTTTTAAAACAATTCTAAATAGAAAAAAGAGTAATGAAGTAAAAAGAAATCAGAGCGGTAATCCTGCATGGAGTAGCTTCTTAGTATTTCTATATGGTGATGCTGTTTTCTATGCGGCTGGGCAGAAGGAAAAGGTACGGCAACTCCAGTCCTTCATTCTGACTCAGGATTTGGCCCTCGAGCTCCTTCAGCTCTCTTCTGAACCTGTCAATCAGCACCTTGGCCTGCCCTTCGGTGAAGTGCTCCTCTCTGTATTGACCCAAAGGAATCTAGGCAGAAGAAAAGAGAAAGCTGCTAAAGAAAGAGGAGCTTAAAGTGAGTGGGAAACCATGATCACTCTGTTCAGCAG
>NW_018127905.1:2927601-2933587 GCF_001952655.1 Monopterus albus | reverse complement strand
TTAAACTACACACTGCACATTATGCTTTTTTTATATCCATGAACATTGTCCCCTAGTTATGGCAGTACTGTATTCTGTCCAAATAAAAAGGTGATGCTAAATAAAAATAATGGCAGTGCCCCTCATGTCATGCTGCCACCATAACAATTTTGATCAGTTTCTCATGTCAAACTTTTTCATCTTTACAAGATCCTTGGCTTTATAACAACACATACTGATATCTGCCAAGGGCAGGGGTTGTGTTTTTGTTTGTTTCTCTGTTAACAGCATTCTAAAAAAAATAATGAAGGGATTTTGGTGATTTTTATTTTATTTTTTTTGCAAAGGTAGTGTACAGCCCATGGAACAATTGATTAGATTTTGGTGCCAATGCGTATCATAATTTCGATACAGGAATATTTTAAAGATTATTCACCATTGTGAGTGTAAAAAGGCTTTTGACTACATTTGAGCCCCCTTGTGGCCAACGTGCACAATGCTGAGCACTCCAAGCACATAAACATAAACACTGTCTTGTGGATTATCCAAAATAGCAGGAAACCTTTCTCCGGAAACTCACACTGCTCAAATATAATTTTTCAATACAGTGAGCAAAACAGATTCAACCTAAAATGTTTATTTGAATAAATACTTCCAAAGGGAAGTGGTGGTATTTATTCAAGCAGACAACTTAACTTAAATAAGGTGCTGAGTCATTATTTGGGTGAATTCACGCTTTAGCCCAGTTACATCAGCACACTAAATTTAGACTCATAATCTAGACAAAGGTGGACTCACTGCGTCTGGCTGTGCTCGCCCCAGATGCCATGTGATAGCCATCTGCATACATGACTGGCTGACATCAGGAAGGCTGGCCATGATCATCTCCATGGTAACAGCATCTTTGTCTGTTGGTGGGGCATGTCTCATGGTGCATGGGGTGTTGGGTACCCAAGCACACCAGTCAAACTAAAACAACAACAACAACAACAACAACAACAACAACAGGAGGAGCATGGATTAAAGCCCTTCTGTAGTATTTGAAAATGTCAAACCTTGTTAGTTCATTGTGGTGGTATTAAAAAATACCCTGAGGCAAGTCCATCCTCCACCACTCAGTGCAGGACCTACTGTACTATCAACACTGAACTAGGATCTTTTAAACTATCTTTGAGAACAACCATATACATCATTGTGTATGTGTTAGTGTTCAACACCTGTCCGTTGTTAGTAGCAGCATGCTGGGCTGTACTGGTGAAGATGACCACTGCCAGCAAGGTGGACAGTTCCTCTCTGGTGCTCAGTGTATTGGACAGACCTGAAATACATCCACCAACAATTGGACAGTACCATGTGAGCAATATATCCCGTCTTGTGCTAGCAGCACTTTATGTAGACTCCTTTAATGTTAGGTTGCACTTAAATATTAATATAGGTATATTTTGAACTTTATACAGACTGGCTGTTGCAGTCTTTATGCTTAGATAAACTAAGCTAATCTACATCCTGACCCCAGCTCTTTACTCAACACAGACATAAGACTAATAGTGATCTGAACATCTCACTTTCAGAAAGAGACCATATAAAATTATTTTCCCAAATGCTGAACTATCCTTTACAAAATAGCAAGCATGCTTGAACAGTGTTTAGAATGAAAATGCAGGATATGAATTGACTGACCAAAATGGGGGATCCCTATGAAGCCCTCTTGTGTTATGTCTTGGATCCAGGCTTGGAGCTCCAGGTCCTCCTGTACATCATGGTCTGACTGGTAGTACAAGCTTACCATACCTGAGACAAAACTGAAGGAAGAGTTGCATTTAGTTCTTATTGAAAGCACAAGGCAGATCTTGTCCTTTGTAGTGTCCTCAAATCACATAATTCATTATCTATAATCAGTAGCATTAAGTCAACTCTTAAAGCCACATGAGTAAAATTACATTTTTTAGCTCCTGCTGCAGACAATACAGCACACTGTTGTGATACAGATACTGTATCTAGAAAAATATAGAATATGTAGTTCTTCAGTGTGGATTTTTTTAAATTCGGATATCCATTTTAAAACTAAAACATTTTGTCAAAATGAGAAGGTGAAAGCTTTGAATGCTTTATGCTGAAAAAACTTAGAAGAAAGCATCTGGACATAGTTTTAGGTAGAAGACATTTCACGTCTCATCCAAGAGGCTTCATCAGTTCTGTTTGACTGGTGGTGAGCAGGAGCTATTTATCCCACTGGGTGGTGTTTCAGTCCTTCCACGGCCAACAATGTCCTCTGGTGACTGAATTGTCAAAGCAGCATGTTTGTTGGATGAGGTCACTGTCTGGTGCACCAAAAGTTGAACCAGATCCAATTTTTTCACCAGACAGGGCTGCATCATTTTATTATAGCCACCCTGTGGTACTGGTGCCGGCTGTGGTGAATGCAGTCAGCCATAGAAATGAATGGAGATGGCTGTGTTTTTTCACACCCTTGAAACTCAGTCTGAACATGGGCTTAGATGGCAACTGGACTTGCTTGAGGTTCACCTGTCATGCAAGTTTTTTGGCAAACTCTGACATTTAAAGTATATTTTATTATTGAGTTTTCACTTCAATTCCAGTTCCACACTGTTTTAATCCAGTCTGGTTGTATTCTGGAGGCTAAACTGGGTAACCCCCCAGAGGTAGGGGACTTGAATCATATGACTTGATGCAAGTCAGACTTAAGTCGCAAATTTAAGGACTTGAGACTTGTTTGACTAACACTGGAAAAGATTCAACTTGACTTTGAATTCATGACTTGAGATTTGTTTTAGCCTTGAGACAGATGTCTCAAAATTGCTTCACTTTTTTAATATTTGTATTTTTCTAGATATTGAGAAGTTACATTTAGTTTTGTTAAAGACGTGGCATGCTTTTCCTTGTTTTTTTAACTTAACTACAATGTTACAATGATGAATTATCATCTTAGACATGATCTAAAGCTCAAAAAATGAGGTGTACATATGTTTTATTATTTCTTTGCAGAAGGAAATGTCTCGCAAAAACTCGCTCGCAAGACTTTTTTTTCTAACAAAGTTAAGTATTCTGTGATAGTTTAAGGATTCCCTTGAGGTGGTGATTTTACCATTTATTTTGTTCCATAAGTCCCCCTCTCTCTGAATCTAATTATAGGCTATGCACATTGGACAGTAAGGTTATTTAAAATAATTGGTGAAAAGTGTACAAATGCGCAATTAATAATCACAGGAGGTTTGTCAGTGTTTCACTTAAATATGTGATATTCTCAACATTGTCACATCATCAGAATTGTGTATGACTTGACTTGTGACTTATAGTAGGGACTTGACTTGATTCTCACCATAGTAACTTGGGACTTGCTTGAGACTTGAAGGTTAAGACTTGAGAACTGCACGTGTGACTTACTCCCACCTTTATAATCTTCATAGATTACAATATTTATTTGACTCTGATGTGCAAAACTGAATTTTTACCCTTCTCTTCTCCATCTGGTGAAATACTGAAAAACACACTTATTCACAATTCTCTTCTTACTGATAATATACCATATATTATATATTCAGTGACATTGTACAATTACAGGAATTCATGCCTTAGCATATATTGATGGAATATGACTTCCTTGAATCTTCAAAGATCTACCTGTGTATGGCCTCCCACAGCATCAGACTGTGTTGTCTGTAGAAATAGTTTGACAACTGGAACGTTCCTCTGTCCATAAAGTCATTATGAGGCTGGAGGGAGCGGTAGGTCAGCACCTTGTACTCTCTCTGCGCCAGAATCAACAAGCCATCACCACCTGTAGACACAACCTTTACACAAATATGACCATCACCACAATGATGGCCTCCATTATTATGTGAATGCGATAAGGTAGAAGGCTTGGCAAAGTACATCAGGCCCACATAAAAGAGGTTCAAACATTTGTAAGTCCCAGTGAAATGTTGTGTTTCTGTGTGACACACCCGTTTAAAGATGCCATTAGGAGCGATAAGCTGAGTGCGTCCTCTGCAGTTTATCTCTAGTGTGTAGCGCAGATGAGGGGCCAGGAGCTGCAGCAAGAAGACATTAAAAACATCAGCGTACACCATGATAGTTTTAGCTTCAGCATGTAAAGCTACCATCAACAATCAATTGTCATAAAAGCCAAATGCTCATATAATGATAACAAATTCCAACAGCATAAACAATTGAACTTTGCTAAAAATGTACACCAAAAAACAGCAGTGGTGAAATGACCTGTTCAGGAATGATCTGACATGATAAATTCAGCATAATGTAAAGAAAAGAATTGTGTTCTGTGAACAACTTACAGTAAGTGTTTAATGTGTAACATCTGTACAAGAATTTTTAAGTCTCACTAACAGTAATGTAATAGAAATCAAGATAGGGGACATAGATCATATAATGTATCTTTCTACTTTAGCCCCAGATTTGTATACAAATACAGTATGGATCAACTCTTCTAGTTGAAAACTACAGTTAGGTAAAATATGACTTTTGGGGTCGTTTACCTTATATATAGGGTGCACAGCAGGCAGCTGTCGTAGAGTAGCCACACAAAACACCTCTATCACCAGGTGAGTCCTGAGCAGGTGAGACAGCAGCTGGAACACCTGGAACTCAGAATGACGCACCCACATCTTAGCCAAGAGCCAGGCCAAAGGTGGGTCTCTGGGCAGGAAGATGGGTGTGTCCAGGCCTGGAGTCTGCCCTAGCTGAGGACAAGAAGGGGAAAGTATTACACTTCTTATCCATTAAAAAAGGGAACTCGAATGTTACTCAATATCAACTACTCATGCAGGCTGAACTGTGTGCTCCCTCAGTCCAAACAAATATTGAAAGCTATTTTATAAGAAAGTGCTCATTCTGAGGAAGTGTAAAGACAGTCTGGAGCGAAGGTATTAGTAAGACAGAGTTAGAAATGTAATATGCGTCACATCCTCCTGTCTGCTCTGCTGTGGCCTCTGCCCTGCACCTTCTATGTGTATGTACTGAAGCTGCTCTGCCCAACGCAGACACACATATAGTAAACTGAATGCACATATGCTACTTTAATTCCTAGTTAAATATCCAGTCAAAAGAGGACCCATTTTTGCTTCTGTATTTCTAAACGGCAATTGGGAAACAGTTCATGTTCTGATTCTGGTTTTCTCATTTCAAAACAAAAATCCACCCCCACAAGAAAGATGTAATTCTGTGTAAAACACTGTAATAAATGTTATACAGTACAGCCTTTCCTTGATTTCCATGTAATATTCTCAGCATCCACCCAGGTTTGCCAGATATTTACATTTCAAAGTTTCATAATATCATTTGCATTTACAAGAAAAGCACATAAGCTAAAATGTCTCACCACAGGCAGTGCCAGAGTGTTTTTCTTTCTAGGGCTAAATGGGGGCTTTAGCACCAGTGGGGCCAGTGCAGAGCATTTGAAAAGTTGGTTTTAATAGGTCTATTCGTGTATGCATGTCTATTCAAATACCACATAACTGAATAAGAACTGCAAAAAAATAAAAATTATAACCAAATAATAAATGACACACTGACACAACTTTTGTAAATACAGTGGAACCTTGGATTGCAAGTATAATTTGTTCTGGCAACATGCTCGTAATCCAAAGCACTCGTATATCAAAGTGAATTTTCCCATAAGAAATGATGGAAACTCAGATGCTTCGTTCCACAACCACTTATATAAAGTCATACTTGTTATGTGCCGTTCGCACCTGTCAGTGAGCGAACGAGAAAGAGGCAGACCCAGGTAGCCGACTTCGATGCAAGCAGTGATTTATTATGTACAGTGATGAGGAGAAATAACAAAATGCACAGAGGGAAATAGTGCGTAGTCCTGTCGATGAGTAGTAACCGGGTGTTGACCAACAGTAGGAGGTGAGGAGATGGAGAGCTGGGCCGAGCTGCGTAGGCTGGGTCACTCCTGGGCTGGTCGGTGATGGTGGCTACTGAAGGTGGAGACAGAGATGATGACAATAGTAGAACAGATAGG
>NW_018127905.1:2916559-2927546 GCF_001952655.1 Monopterus albus | reverse complement strand
AGTGGATCCACGGTCCGGAGGAACAGTCCATGGGGAGAACACAAAACAGTGGCTGGCTAGGGGATAAACACATACAAAAAAAAAGAAAAAAAAGAGACAGCATGGAGAAAAAATGGCCTAGAGACAAGAAAGAACTGGCAAGTGACTGAGGAGTGAAACCAGGTAATATAGTGAGCAACCTAATCAAGTGCAGCTGGTGATAAGGGAGTGAGGAACAGGTGAACGTGTTTAGTGTTAATGGGCAAGAGACAGTAGGAAAAGGTGAGGGAGGCCAGAGCGGCCGAGCAAACCTGACAATACTGTAATCATATAAAAATTATTACAGTGATACAAAATACAGTATAAAGTAAAAAATAAAACAAATTAACCTGCACTTTACCTTTGAAAAGAAGCAAGCTGGCATGAGGGGCCATTGTTGCAGTACACATATTGACTATATGAGTGAAGCGTGAGAACCATCGGCTCAGTTGTGACATACATCACGTGACGCTCAGCAGACAAAGCGTACTCATATTGCAAGACCTTGCTCGTATATCGAATCAAAATGTTTTGCTTATCTTGCAAAACACTAGCAAACCAGGTTACTTGCAATTCAAGGTTCCACTGTAACAGACAAATAGGCTACGCTTGGAAACTTTTGACAAATTGTCAAACATTCCTGCATGCAGGAATGTTCATTTACAGGGACTCACTGCTTTACCTGACCGGGTCTAACCTACGATCAGCTGGCCAGTGAAGCCCCCTGGGGCAATGAAAGATCAGCTCATCAACGCTGGATTCCCCCGGAGCACAGTACCCATTTGTTTTGACTGCTTGAGACCACTGTGTCTGCTGCATGTGATGTGTTGCTAGTAATTATACTACAATATTCTGATGCTTCCTTTTATTAACTACTGATCTTTACTGAATTCCTCTTACAGGGACTAAAATCAAACTTCATTATGTATAACTCTGCATGTCCTATTGTGTGCTTCAATTCGGTTACATGTTGAGTTCAATATTTCAGTACATGCCTATGAACATGATATACCTGTATAGCAATAGGTAGGAGTCCATCATCTGGGTGTTGGTACAGGAGACACAGTGGAGCAGCGATGTACTGAGGTTTACCCTTGATTGTGTTGGTGGGAACTCCGTCCATGATGGCATAGTCCAACAGGTAGATATTGCCTCTCTGGAAAAGAAAGAAGCAGAAAGACATGAGGACTTGCAGGGAGCTAAATGAACAATTACAAGCCATAACATACACAATTTTGAAATTCCTAAATTTGTGATGCCACATTAAAACATTTATTGATTGTATAGACAGATATAGTTAATTTCTCCACCTTGAGTTCTTTGTCCAGATTGGTCCCGTAAGCCATGGAGCTCTGCACCATGTCGGATGTGACAGGAAAGTTCTCTGGTAGCTTTGTACACCTCTGAATCATCCTTGGATTGCTGCCATTCAAACACTGGTAGCCAAAGAACCAGTCCTCCTTCCAGTGCTCCATACAGTACTCTGAGTCAAGTACACATAATTTGTATAAATACTGTACTTGCTAGTCAAATGCAAGTAGCCTGTTAATAAAGATAGTTTCTATTTTGTCAGCACTGAACGACTATTCCAGATCTATAGTACAACATCTATCGATAAAAGTCAAGTTTCAGCTTTAAACAGTATTGATAGAAAATGCTGCATACAACAGACTGTTGGAACAAAAGCTACACCAGTGCTTCTCCTCTCATGGCCACTTGTAATCTCCAAGCCAGTTGCTAACTCCTGCTAACAGGCTGGTCATTCATTCATCAGAGTTTTCACAAATGTACCATTTGCCTTACATCTTTCATCCCAATCATTTTCCTTGTGTACATATTGTAAATATATTTATTTAGCTTATAACTGATTTCATTATGCCATTTTTGGGTTTCTTGTTTCCAGTAAATGGGTTCCCTGAACTGGTAGTATTCACTCCTTTAAGACTTAGGCTGATTTAATTACTCTAAATAATAGTTTAATAGTTTGATGGAACTATAACCATCTGGTGCCCTAATCTAACAAGTTATTTGAATATTAATATTCCTTTTCCTAAGTGTAGTTATTTCCACTACACCTTAGTTATGCTGCCCACCAGAAGGCCGCCCTCCAAGAGCCGGGGTCTGTCAGAGGTTTCTTCATTAAAGGGGTTTTTTCTCTCCCTGCTGTCTCCAAGTGCTGTTCAAGGGGAATTTGTTGGGTTTTCCTCTATAATAATAATAATAATAACAACAGTCTAGACCTTACTTTGTAAAGTTTCCTGAGATGACTTTTGTTGTGATTTGGCGCTATACAAATAAAATTGAATTGAATATTTGTGACTGGTGAAAATTTTGTTTGCCTGCAGACATTTGAAATCAGGATTTCTAAGAAGTGTACTGATACTCCCACCTTCAGCAGAATAATGTGAAAACACCCTGTTAGTGACAAACTGTGCATATATACCAGTCAGTACAGACGTCTGACATTTTAGGGCATATAAACACAAGAAAGCATGTTTTTGAGTTTAGGTTTTTTTTATGCGTTTGGTATTTCTTGACCAATAGAAATTTGGTGGCTATCATGAAAATGCCCAACTTTTTGTCATTTTCTCCATCAAGTTCTATGACTGCATATTTACCTACCAGCTATGGGACTTCTCAGCTTCCAGAAGATCCCTTTGAAATCATCCAGGTCATTCCAGGACTTCCCAAACATAAAGGCCAGCTTCTTCAGAGACAACTCTAGCAAGCTGATGGGAAGGAATAGTGGGTATGTGTAGTTGACATTCATGTTGTTGGGGTGCAGATCTGATTGTACCGTTACCTTGCAGGGACTGAACTGTCATGTGAGGACCAAAAAGCCAGCCTCCACATGTTAAACTGGAACTAGGTATAATGAAAAATTTTTTAGGAACTGACGATATATGTGTGTTAGGGACAGTCGCTATGGGGTCAAAAAGTAAGTCCCCATCTTATTTAGAGTAATGATTTTGTTTAAGGTTAGGTGTAGGATCAGGGTTAGCATAAGTAGTGGTTGAGATGAGGTTACAAGTTCAGGAAATGAATGCAAGTTAATGTAGTGATGGAAGCAGGACTGAGAGCTTGTGTTTTTCAGTGTGTGTGTGTGCACCACTTACGCATACTGTAAGGAATATTCAAAGTCGCTTCTCTTCTCATTTTCAAAGCGGGCATCTTGGGGTAAATCTGCCTCTGTCTTAGCGTCAATACATTTGGGAATCCCTGGAGCCCATGTTACCCATCTGACACAGAGAAACAGCAGCAATATTAATATATAAAATATTTTAACACATCTGCTGTGGAATGAAGCTCTGTATTTGTGTTATTGCTAGACCTGTAGGTCTTCTGTCTCTCCTGAAGCTCTGTCTTCCTGTGTGCCAGCAGCTGAGGTAAGGAGTCGTCCCTTCGTGTCTTAGCTAGGGAGACAGGAAAGTGTACTTTTACCAACAGTTCAGACCTGAAGGGACTCATGCTCATTGCCCCAAGTGGGTTTTGGGGCCATCATAGAGAGGAAATGAAAGGCCCGTTACAGCAATGTGGGAATTTTGGGGCTGCTTATTTGGCTTTGTGGGTAAGAAGTGTCTTATGTTACAATATTGAAATCAGTCAAAAGTGTGTCTATTTGAACGTACACACATTAAGACTGTGATTTTGCTGTACAGATTACATTTACAACTGGCCCTGCCACACTAGAATTTGTATGCCACATTGTGCTAGCACAAAAATAGCATCTAATGTTTGGAACTCAAGAGATATTTAAATGGCACCCTGTATCCCATTGATGCAAAGTAAGAGTTTGTGCTGAGTAAGTTATGGGTTGGCTGCCTTGCTCAAAGGGACCTTGTTGGGTTTTGTTTTTTTTTTTTTTTTTTTTACAGCTAACCATTAAAAGCTGGTTCAGAATTAGTTGAATCCTCCTACCTGTGCCCTCTCTTATCTCCACTGTGACATCCCCTACAAGCCAGCGATAACAGGGGAAAGTCAGATCTTTGTCTCCACCTGGAGGCTCCACTGTGACGTAACTACAGAACCAGTTATCTTCCACCCAGTACCTCTGTTTCTCCAGTCTAACCAGTAGCAGGGAGCCTAAAGGAATATGACTGGTCACCTTGTACTGGTCCACCTGAAGGAGATGGATGGATACAAAAAGAGAGCAGAGAAAAAAAAAACTAAACTTTCAATCTGTGAAAGCAGTCAAATTCAAATAATACATTTACTGATTGAAACATTAAAACAATGGACAAAATGTCTTTGTCCAGTATACCTGCAATCACAACAGCATTAATAATTGCATTCAAAATGTTTTAAGTATGAATGTGAAATTAAAGATGGTAAAAACTGCATTCTCAAACCCTTATCCCTTATCCCAGTACAGACAGGATACTGTATAATGCTGCCAGTGTGTTTTGGGTCTTTCCAGGACTCTACTCACATTTGGATGAGCCAGGAAAACCTTCATTGGGAGAGACTGAGGAGACATCCTGATCATATGTAGGAACTGGCTTATTTTTGACACAAATGGGTTAGGCTCAATTGCTCAGTAAGGATCTCAAACTTACTTCTTTAGGAAAGTCAATTTGTATTCCTTAGGTCATTCTTTAGGTCATTACATAAAGCTCACCACCAAAGATGAGAGTTGGCAGATTGATTGCCTTCAGACCTTGCACCCTTTTTACAGTGGAAATCCAAAACAGTGCCTGCATTAAGTTGGTGTTTGAGCTATTTTATGATATACAGTATACTCCAGGCAATTTAGTTTAAAGATCCATTTATTAGTATGAACAATAGCAAAGACTCTGCAGTTGCAGTATGAAATAATATAAATACAAAATCATCCCTCTGTTGGCACTTGAGATGCATTATTCCAAATTTAATAAAGGAAATTCTTTAGAAATTGCACATTAAACATGAAGGAGCAAACAAAAGAGGAAGAATGAGGAAATAAAAATACTGTATATGTACTGTAGACTTGAGTCCAAGCTGATGAACTCTGAGAAATCAAATGGAGTTGAGGCAAGTCTTCCCAAATCATATACTACTCTCATATACTTACTGCTCCTCGACAGAAGTCCAGTCCAGGGTTGTCCAGCATGGTGCGCTCACTCTCCCCTTTCTCCCCCACCAGAGTCAGAAATATATAGTTGTTGGTGCCTGAATACTGTGATGTACCAGTTGCCACAGTTACATTGTAGACCTCCATCTTAGGACATGAACAGACATGCACACACACAAGCACAGTAAAGACTGCAGTATAAAGACAAATGAATCAGACTGACAAAGAACTCTGACAACATTTTCTCAAAAAAGCAAGTAAACTTTTCAAGTGAAGGTGTAGAATCCCCATCCACCTCATGTTGGAACTGTCACTCTTTAGAGACGAGCACTTAGTGTCAAAGTTTGATTTCACATGAAGGTCGATTACTAATGCATCTAAATTAAAGCTGTGTGTCAGTAATGTGGGTGGCACGTGGGCTCAATGCAAACACCAGGCAGGATACACAGGTAAGTATAAACGAAGTTCAGAGGACAACAAAACTGAGAAACACTCACTGGGAGTCTTTGAACAAACAATGAGATATAAACCAAAAATCTTAGCAGATGGTCATTGTGTGCAGTTCAGAAAGTGTTCAGACCCCTTCACTTTTTTATTTTAAACTGATAAAATTGCCTGTGTCAACATGTATAAAAACTTTTTTAAAGATGTATTAAAATAAAAAACAGAGCTCTCTCATTTAACAGCAATGACATCTTCAGTTTGGATAATTCTGTCTAAGATGATTTTGGGCAGATCCACGGTGGCAGACTCTCTCAATGTCACAGTTCTTTCATTCAGGCATTACTTTACAGCTAGTTTTTGTCCGTGTTCTATTAACATCTGAATAACAATGCCATGAGAAATGATGGACTGGACATCTCCAGTCTCGTCCACCAACCATTCTGCTCCTCAGGAGCCTGCCAACCAAACCCCATGCAACTGGGCTGAACCAGATTAACACAAAAGGAGGTGTCACATCCAAGGTAACATGTCTGTATTGCAGCCAGGGTGGCTATTACCTTATCTAAACTCTCACTCTGCAAGTGAATGGGTCTAAATACCTTTAATTCTTTTTCATTGTAGGAACCTGTTGAGCCAAAATGGAATGTATACCCTTGTCACACATTCTGCTTTTGCTTCCAACAGCTCACAATCAGCTTTGGAGTCAAGCTCCTGAAGCCAAATTTCAACACCCCTCAGGAGGAATAGCAGCAAATGTTACCCATCAGATGAGGTGCTGTAAAGAAGGTGTGTCTTGATTTGTAAAAAATCAAGAACACCATGTATCATTTTCCTTCCACTTCACAATTATGCGATACTTTGTGTTGGTCTATCACATAAAATCCCAATAAAATACATTTAAGTTTGTGGTTTTAATGTGACAAAATGTGGAAAAATTCAAGGGGCATGAATACTTTTGCATGGCACTGTATGTGGGTCACCATATTGTTTATCTGCCATCTTGATATTGTGCATCTTATTTACTTTTTTTTCTCTCTTACATACATAAACACAAACTCCAATAAAACATACGTACAGTATGTATGTGTGAAGGTATTTTGTTTCTTTACTCTGCAAACAATTAAAATACATTTTAGAGCAAAACTTATGTACTGCAATCAAAATACAGTAAATTTCTTTCCAACCAAAAAAGAGTTTGGATGTCAAATATAAACAGATTGGAATCAGACTTATTTTCATTTCAAACTAAGAAAATATCATTTAACACTTTTTTTTAGTAGCAGTGCTAAAAGCTTTGCTCTCTGTTCACAGGTCTAAGTCTGGTTGCGAATCAAAAACCTCTGCAGGTCAAAATGTTTTGGTTGCATGTCTGATTACAATACAGAGTGAGGAGTGAGGTGTAATACTGCGTCTCTGTTGGCCAGTGATGCTGGAGTGGCAGCTGTGACAAACCATTGACTTTGGCTGGAGGTCTCTGACCTTTACCTTTACTAATTCATTCAGGTAGGCTCCAGGAACTGACTTGCACTGAATATTCTGCTAGGCAGTAACATGCTGATATGAGTATATTTTCCTGGTAAAAATTTGACTATTATTTCAAGAGTAACCAAATGTGTGAGCCACACTGATGCAAATGAGCTGATGAAACAACAGATGTGACAGCCTGTGACAGAATACCAAGTCACTTAAAACCTGTTCACATTGCTTTATCACATACAGAACCTTTGGATAATATCTTACTTGTCTATTTATACCATAACTGCACAATAATAAAATAGTTTCTCACATATATAATTTATCATACATGTGAGGATAAAGTTAGCCCATGGCCAATTTATTTGAGCTATAAATTGTAACCTATTGAGATTCATATGACAATTTAGGCATGTTATGTTTTTATTTTCTATTAGTCTTTATTTAAGTGCTATGTAGCGCTGAAGAAAGGAGCTGAAGGAAGACAAAAAAAGGAGGAGGACAGAACCAGAGAAATGACTGAAGGAAAGAAAGAAGGGTGGAAGCAAGGAGGAAAGAGATAAGAAAGAAACAGTGGAGGAAGGAGGGATAGGAGGAACAAAGGAGGTTTTACTGTGTCTATGTTAATGTGTTTTTGAGCTCTTGACCATCTGACAGCTCACTCCAAATGCTTTTTCTCCCCTTTTTACAAACAGAAAACGTTGTGAGGACATTTTAGTTGAAGGAGCAGCAGCTATATATATGGTACATGGAGAAGATACAGGCAGAGAAACGTGCAGGTGCCCTGGTTAAGTTATGACAGCAAGGGATCTGGATGGGAGGATCTGGATGCCGCTCCCTTCTATCAATTTAGCGAATCTCTGCTTTCTAGCCAACAAAATACATAGTTGAACTGCTTCTCGCCAACTGGACAAACTGACTTCTCACATTCTGCTGCTCTGTGCTTCATCGAGATGTAACTCAATGAACCTGGACCCATTTGCCAGGATCCCAGTTGCACAGAGCTGACCATGTAATGGAGTTATTTGGGAAAACAAGAGGAGGTAGAATCTGTTTCTACATAAATAAGGGTTGTTGTAAAGATGTCACAGTGCTAGGAAACTTACACTTCCAACAAAGACTTAGAGGTTCATTCATTAACTGCAAATTGCTTTATTCCTTGTGGGAGTTATCCTTGTTTTTCTTGGTTGGTGTTTACATCCCTCCTCAGACCTAGGTTAGCAAAGAGCTGCAACACCTAGCCAATCAGATCATTTTGCATGGGATGGAAATATCTGGACCCCCTATTCATTGTCTTAGGTGATTTTAACAGAGCAAACTTCCTGCACAAACTATCCAAATACAGACAGGATCCTATACAGGTAGGCCAGGAATATATTGCCAAGGGAGATCAGAGTAGCAAAGAGAAGCTACTCTGAAAAGCTGAAAAACCAGTTTTCAGTCAATGACCCCTTGTCTGCATGGAGAAGCCCACTGAACCATCAACTGGATCAACCTGAATGTGCATTACTGTAGATTTGGAAACCAGAGCTCCACGCCACTCATAGCCAGCAGCTGCTCCCCCCGGTTTCACTTCCCTCCCCCCAGTCCCCACCCCCACCCCTGAAAATCAAAACAAAAAGGATGAAATGCTGATCTTGATTCTGATTTGTGTGCACGTGTGTTCTGGTATTACTGTTACTGCGAGTATATTAGTGTGTTTGTTCCAGTGTGGATATTAGGGTATGAATCCTAGGTTGTGTGTTACTGTCTCTTTTACTTTCTGTGTTAGTGTATGTGTGCTACCTTTTGTTATTTTCTTGCTTTTACTGTGTACATTAGTATCTTTGTTATTTTATGGATTTTAGTGTACTGTTACTGTGTGTGTTTTAAATCATCAGTTAAACATATGGTACCAGAGAGATCAATCTATTGTTAATGTTTTAAGTATGACTAGAAAGTAGCAGTAATGTCAAAAATACTGGTAATGAGAGTAGAAGTAATGAATGAGCTAGGGTTAGGGAGAGGACAGGACATAACAGGTAAGGACACATTGTGGATTAGAAAAGACTCCATTAATAATTAACTATGCCCCCACCGTTGCATACGAGTACACAGTGGATTCAGGCATGTGTGTGTGTGTGTTTAAAAAGATGAATAAAATGGGATGAAAGTTACTAACATGAAAAGAAAGAGCAGACATATCCTCAAGAAGACTCCTGTTTTGGAGCTCAAAGTGTCCAGAAGGACATAAAGGCTGAATAAACAGGTGAAATAATAGTAAAAAGCAAACAGTATAATCACAGCTAACCATACATGAGAGTATTTAGCTCACTCACCTTAGTTATGTTTCAGGTAACTCCTGCTCCTTTCTTGCCTTTGGCTCTGTTTGAATTCTTATAGTACCCCCTGTGTCCTTTTCTGCTCTTTCTCTTTGATAAAAGCCCACACAGTTCTTCGCTGTATGTCCAACAGTTACCTAGTCAGCATGTCATGTCAAAATGCAGTTATCCTATTCTGTCTCTGTGTCCAGTTTCAGTCTTTCTGACAGGAGTTTCAATACCACACTTACTCCCTCACTTCTCAGCTCTACTGACCTCATATTCCCCTCAGTGTGAATGTGTTATGCTGTGTAGTCCCACCCCACTGTTCCACACACACATGCACGCTGTGTTTTCATTCCTTGCGGGGACTTTACATTGACTTACATTCATTTCCTGTAGACTTATCCTAATCTTAACCACAACCACTACTTGCCTAGCACCTAACCCTGACCCTAACGCTTAACCTAAGCCTAACTTTGCCCTAACCTTAAAATTGCCATCCTAAAATTCAATAACCATGGGGACCTTCCTTGTGGGGTAATCCGTCCCCACAATGCGAGTGTGTTAACAGGTTTCAGTCCCCATAATGTAAGCAATACCAAGGCGTGCATGCACATACGCACACAGTTGCATAAGGGAAGTTGGGTCAAAGCCTGAGCTGCGAAGTGTCAGTTAATGTTTAACTTTGCCCTAACCTTAAAATTGCCACCCTAAAATTCAATGACCATGGGGACCTTGCTTGTGGGGTAATCCGTCCCCACAATGTGAGTGTGTTAACAGGTTTCAGTCCTCATAATGTAAGCAATACCAAGGCGTGCATGCACATACGCACACAGTTGCATAAGGGAAGTTGGGTCAAAGCCTGAGCTGCAAAGTGTCAGTTAAGGTTCATGTTTCATGTTACAGCATAGCAGCATCAGCTGTAAAAATATAATTCAAAGAATTAAGTGATGTTACAAAATACACCAAGTTTACAGGAGACTGCAAGACAGTCCATGGGTAATGGTAGATATCAAACTCATTCTTCAGTGGTAAAACAAAGAAATTTGGCCATACACATTTCTCAGAGTTGGGATACACACACCCATACACATGTATGCATACACCAGAAAACAGTCATTACCAAGAGCACAGTTATAAAGTGGGAGTTCAGCTCAACTGGAACCTGTAGAGATGTTGAATTCCTGTGGCAATGTCAGCCCTTATTCCAGGCAGAGCTACTCAGAGGCTCCAGAAACTCAGTGCCTGCAACACATTGCTCTGGTCTGCACTGCAGTAACCTGATGATTATAAATCCAGTCATCAGGTTTCTCCTCTAGCATGGATGTCTTTTGGGAGCAGGACCTTACGCATTTTAACTGCACAGAAGGTGTTGCTTCCTAACTTTTTTTTTTTTTTTTTTTTTTTTTTTTTTTACATGCTGACAGTGCAGAGAGAGAAGACAAACAGGCAGACAGAACGAAGTTCTTCTTGATTTTACTTGATAAATCTAATGAAAAGGAGACAGGATGACAACAAGAGTGGATAGAGGAGAGACAAAAGAAGAAAAGCAACAAGACACAACAAACAATCAAACACTGGTCAGGTCGATGTGGCCGGTGACTGCTCATCAGAAATGTAGAGCTGGCCAGGGCCAGGGCTACCTTTCTGCAGGGAGAGAGAGAGAGGACACACTACGGGAGAGGGGAGACCGTTAGTG
>NW_018127905.1:2910464-2916482 GCF_001952655.1 Monopterus albus | reverse complement strand
GAATAACACTGACTATCTGTTACAGTGGCACCTGTCAGTGTGTGGGGTATATTAGGCAGCAAGTGAACATTCAGTCCTTGAAGTTGATGTGTTGAAAGCGAGAAAAATGGGCAGCATAAGGATCTGAGTGACTTTGAGAAGGGCCAAACTGTGATGGTGAGATGACTGGGTCAGAGCATCTCCCACACTGCAGGTCCTGGAGGTGTTCTTGGTCTGCAGTGGTTAGTACCTACCAACAGTGTCTAAGGAAGGACAAATGGTGAACTGGTGACAGGGTCATGGACGCCCACGGCTCACTGACGAGGTTGACCTACTGTAGGTGAAACTTTTAACTTCCATTTGTACTTTTCAAAAGATTAAAATTGATTTTAATAGTTGTTAAAATGGTTGAAAATGAGAAATACTGCACATTGGTCTCTATGAAGAGAAATAGTCAGGGGCTGTGGTGGTGATATCACACCTAGAATTTGCCAAAAAAATTTTCTCTAACTTGTCCTCACAACCACAGTTTTCACTCCTTTTACATATGTTTTTCACTGAATTGTAGACACATCTGTGCTCTTCCTGACAGTAGAACTGTGGAAGCAAATGGATTCACAGAAGATGCACAGTGAGCTGCAGAGTGACACGAGTGCCAACCAACTGTCACGTTGACTCCTATGCAGACAGTATTAGGCAGGTGGTCATAATGTTATGACTGATGCCTGGTGTAGATGCTTGGAGAGAGAGAGGAGAGGGGAAGAGAGGAAAGGAGAGAAACTCAGGGCATCATGGGGCCCCCCAGCAGCCTAGGCCTATAGCAGCATAACTAAGGGAAGGCTCAAACAGGAACGTCTTAAGTCTAATCTTAAAGGTAGAGAGGGTGTCCGCCTCCTGAACTGAGACTGGGAGTTGGTTCCATAGGAGAGATGCTTGATAGCTAAAGGCTCTGCCTCCCATTCTGCTTCTGTGGACTCTAGGAACCACAAGTAAACCTGCACTCTGAGAGTGAAGTGCTCTGTTAGGATGATAAGGCTCTACGAGGTCTTTATGATACAATGGAGCCTTGTTATTAAGGGCTTTGTATGTTAGGAGAAGGATTTTGAATTCTATTCTGAATTTTACAGGGAGGCAGTGGAGAGAAGCTAATATGGGAGAGATATGATCTCTCTTGCTAGTTCCTGTCAGTACTCTGGCTGCAGCATTTTGGATTAACTGGAGGCTTTTTAGGGAATTATTGGGACATCCTGATAGTAAAGAGTTACAGTAGTCCAGCCTGGAAGTAACAAATGCATGGACCAGTTTTTCAGCATCACTTTGAGACAGGATGCTCCTGATTTTGGTGATATTGCACAAGTGAAAGAAGGCAGATCTAGAGACTTGGTTTATGTGTGATTTATTTATGAGCATGTAATGGGCTCTTTAAAGAATATATCCTGGTCAAAAATGAGTCCAAGGTTCCTCACAGCAGTACTGGAGGATGGGGCTATGTCATCTAATGTAACTATATTGTTAGATAGCATATTTCTAAGATTTTCAGGCCCAAGTACTCTAACTGCAATTTTGTCAGAGTTTAGGAGAGTAAGAAATGACAGGTCATCTGGGCCTTTATGTCTTTAAAGACATGCTTGACATTTGACCAATTGACCAGATTGCTGAGAATGGACAATTCCATGAAACCCTGGCCTTTGTTCACTGCCAATGTAAAAAAGAAAAATATTTCTACACATCTGCATATTGCAAAGATAATAAAAACAAAAATATTATCTGGCCTGTGACATGACATCTTCTGCACTCTTTTGCTGTTGCAATATAATGCACACACTTCCTGCATTGGTACTGAATGTTGGCAGTGGATGTAAATCATAAGGTTGGTATTTGCCTAATGTGGATAGTGACCTTGTTTTTCTAACAGAAAAAAACCTTTCAAAGGAACTGGCCCAGAGCAGATGTACAGTGCTCCCAGATGAGACTCGGATTTGAAGTTTTATCTGCTTAGTTCTGGTGATGAAATTAAACCACCACATTTGGCACAGAGGGTGACTGATGATTGGGAAATTGTATAAAATAAAACCCTCAGAGGACAAAATATTGCCATCTTGTTAGATTTACAAAAGGTTTCCATGATACATTAAAAACGGAGTCTATCTTTTGTTGAATATTTAAAAGAAAAGCCTGTCACAAATGTGGAGCTGATAGACTGAAAGTGTGGAAGGGTGAAAAAGGATAACAGGAAATGAACATCTTTGTGGTCTGAAGGAGGGAAGTTTTGCAGAGATTCTGTAATACTCACTAGTGTGGGGGCACCATGCAATTTGATTCTGAAATGGGTCATTAGGAAGGCTCACTTTGGGTGTGTACAAGTTTTTTTGGTTCTTATCTTCACACCATATAAAGCCAGGAACAATTTATTACCTGGTGGAATTCAAAAACTATTTAATGAAAGGGAAGGGGGATACAATTTAAGGGGTCAGTTAAATTTGAAAATTCATTCTATACGTACAACCAAAAAAAGATTTTGTATTTCCATAAGTGGGGTAAAACTATGGAATAATCTAAGTGTGGACATAAAAAATAGTAATAGAATTGATGAGTTTAAACATAAATATAAAGGTATGTGTCAATCAAGATATATGCAAGAACAGGCTCAATGATTAACCAGATGGAACATTGTGGGTGGGGTGTATGACTGTTAACACTTTGTAATAATTCTTTAGTATATTACTTGTGTGATGTAAGAATATTAACACTGTTATAATCTTTTTTTAGTATAATGTGTGTGTGGGTAGAAGTGAATCATTTACTGCTTGCAAAACAATGATGGTAAGATGATGTCATGGGGTAGGACTGGATAAGTCTGACTTCTTCCTACTCCATTCAAGCATGTACTAGGTATAAGCAAATTGATATTGGATTATGTGTAAAATTATGTGTTGTCATATCAACTGTCTTTACATGCTTGAAAGAATAAATCAAATCAAACCATGTGAAATGTAGGAACATAGCCTTTCATATTTTCACTCTTAGAATATAATTTGTACTAATGAGTACTAAAACATCTTTTGGGAACCTTATGATGTTTTTCCCATCAGCACAGGTCACCCTAATTTAATCATGCCAAGCCAGCCGGACATGGGTTGGCCTCCATTTCCGTCTGTTCCTAGCATAGGGGGGTAATCATGATGACTCAGTCTCAGCTAGCCCTGGAGTTGAGCACCACCTTCAACAGAGCTGGCTTATCAAGACACATGAATGGATGAAATGTTGTACTGAGGGAACATCTTTACATCTTCAACATTAACTTCTGTGTATATATATATAAAACATTCATTTACAGCAAGATTTGAAACTTGAATCTCTCACTCAGTCTTTTTGTGAGGGGTTAAAATAGGGCACCATGGACTCCATGTTGTAAAGGTAGTAATACCACACTGACACCAAGAGTTGTGTCAATCCTCAGTGGGTGGTGCTGCCCCATATTATCAAGATGCGGAAGATAAACAATGTGTTTTATGGTCCAGTGGAGACACAACCGCACTGGTTCAAGAGCAGCTCAGCATAGCTCCACTGTTCACGCCTCAGATTGATGGATTTCACCAGTTTCTTACTTTGCATGTTAAGTACTTGGCTGAATCATTTCTCAACAAGGCAGGATATTACAAACATTACACAGTCCAAGTTTAACATAACTTGGACTGTGTGGTAGAGTTGCTAAATCTCCATTAGTTCCATAGTTAACTTTACAAAACAATAGAGAATGTCAAGTTGTCACATTGTGTTGAATGTTGGAACAGGAAGTGTCAGGTAAAAATAGGAGCCAGTTACTGGAAGTGGAGCTGGAGTTCATGACAGCTTGTTAGGTTCTGATAGTGGAAATGCAGCATTAGAGACAAACAACCCCACACACACCCTCCTACAGGCAATTTAGAGTTACCAGCCAACCAAGCTGCATGTGGACTGTGGGAGGAAACCGGAGTACCTGGAGAGTACTAACTAATTTCCCCAGTCCGTAAAGTAAGATCTGAATGATTTAAACAACCTTTTAGTCAAGCAAAACAAGAATGTATGCAGGTATATACAACAAGTATCTCCAAAAATGGTGCCCCTGTCCTAACATTCAACACAGCATGATTTATCTTCATGTTCTCTATACTAAAAAGTATTTGTTGCTCACATTTAATATCAACAACAACATAGTAATACACTACCTACTGTGCGGGAAAGGACTACAAGCCAGTAGGCATATCTAAGCCAACTGATGTATAATTAAATGACAAAAGCATTATGTATTTACAATTACCACTTATCTAAAGGCATGAAACCATTAACACACCTGTTCAGATACCATTTTTCAGCTTGACCAAAACATCTCTAACTTGCTTGTAGATATTTTTCACAACCTTTAGTCAGCATAATTTCACATTTTCAAATTTAAAAACATTTCATTGTCAAAAAGAGAGAGCGAGTATTGAGCCAAGTTTTATGGCGGTCTCTCCACATTCCAAGGTGGAGACAGGAGGTTAGATAGGGGTGAGATAGTGCCTAGTGTCTGCATTCCCCTGGAACTCAATCAGATAAGAGGACCAACTGTCTTGGGTTTGTTTTAATTAACTCAAACCTATGGCCTAAGGTCAGGGTGCGAGGTCCAAAATGTGTGTTCCTGAGATATCACATTCACAAAATGGGCCAGATGGCTCGACAACTCAAAGACATAATGCCTCCAGTGTTAAGTTATGATTGATTAAATCCAGGCTTGATTACTTATACTTTGAATCCCCTGTTCCCCTGTTCTGCATTGTTCAGAGTTGAAAATTAGTGTCAGAATTTTACCAAGTAAATTTTAGCAGTTAGATTTTCACTTGTTCATCTCTATATTTGAAGTCATCATATTTGAATTTGTCCACCTAAAAAGTGTTTTCCCTTCTTTTTACAGTTTTGGACTATGTGAATTCAGTTTTCAGTGCTAAATATAGGTGTTTTTTCCATAGTTTTTCAAAGTAAATATATCAGTGCATTACAGTAAAAATATTTATTTTCAATTTTAAATGCTCAGTTTTGATTAAATTTTACAATTAATTAGTTGCTTATGACGTAGTCTTTATGATTATTTTATTCCAAAAGTGTCAATAAGGTTTTATACTGAACTGAGCCCAACAGTTTGTACAAGCAACAGAATGAACATTCTACAGTACCGAAGACAGTCACAGCGCTTAACAGGTGGGGGTTGAACAGTACTATGTTCACTTAATGATGTACTGTTTAAAGGTTTAGGCACTTCAAATGCTTACTGTACAGTAGATTCTTATCCATCACACAATACCATAAGGAAGGTATCTGATCCATCCCATATTCATTGTGCAACCTGACAATGACCCCAAAGATACAGTCAAGAGTCATGAAGAACTACCCTAAGTGATAAGTCCTGCAACAGTGATAAGTCCTGCAACAGTTCCCCAACCTGCCGGAAACATTAAAAAAATGATGCGCAAGAGAACCTCGTTGAGAATTAGTGCTGTTTTAAAGGCAAAGGGTGTTTTTTCTCTTTACTCTATTTTCTATGAAGATACTTGATAAATAAAAGCAATAAAATAAAAGCCATTTTCCTTTTATAGCCAAAAACCTTATCACAGTACTGTACATATTGTGCATTTGAACAATGATGTGATTCATGTCTCATGATTCATTCAGTGATGTGACCTCAGAAAAATTATAAAAACTGGTCGGTGACAACAATTCTTTGAACCCAATGAAATGATTTAGCTACTGCTGTCAATGTTGTCTTCTAGTTGTGGCCACAGTTCAATTTATATTTAATTTATATCCATACTACACACTCATTCCTGGCAAGCGTGTAATACTGTGTTCACAATCTTAAAGTGGGAAATTTATGTATACTTTAAAAAGTCAGTGTCCTTACTTTAAAAAACTTGATTTTTAGAGTGATGGACACTAATGCATTAAGAAAATAGAGGGGCTGGTCACAGTCGAATATCATTTCAGTAAACTACAGATTGTTGTGAGGCAACTCCAGAAAGCTGT
>NW_018127905.1:2909721-2910432 GCF_001952655.1 Monopterus albus | reverse complement strand
ACATTCTGCTGTGTTGTCAGTGGCATTACAAAGTTGCAGTTCAGCTGTTGTCTTGTTAGTGCACAGATTGTATCATTTCCTGTTCTTTTTCTTACAAAACTAAGTTTGAGTTTTATCTAAATGCAAAAAGAGAACACTGACCATTAACATATAGAATCTACTGTGTACAGTTAGTATGCAGTGCAAAATTTAGACACACTTGATAGTGTCATATAAAGGGTCAGTTCACCCAAATCACAAAGTGACATATTTGTCTTTTGTAGTTTTATTTGCCCAGGTTTTCAGATATCTCCAAGAATTCTGCCTCCACAATAATCTACTATAGACATCAATGGAATTCTGTTTGTACTGCTCAAAACACACCCACAAATTAAAATTATTAGTAAATAATGCATTGACCAAATGTATAATATAACAATGAAAGTGATGCCCTTTCATCCTCATCAATTGATATAATTAAACTGTAATTATACTGTAGCTACTATAAAACTGATCATCCCAGTCCTAGTGGAATATATGAGAATGTCCATACTGAAATATAACAGTGTTGGTCTTCATTATGATTGGTTACTCCCACCAATTTGTACTGCCATGAAATTGTGCATAACCGGTAGCCATTTGATTAATTGGCAGCCTACTAAAAGGGATGAAGGATATACTGCAGTACAAACAATTCAGTGACCACCATAAGTGTTAAGATATGGCACATCT
>NW_018127905.1:2905112-2909661 GCF_001952655.1 Monopterus albus | reverse complement strand
ATGACATGTCTGAAGAGTGGTGAAAGGTTTACCTGCTGTTTCTGACTGCCAAGACAATTTTGCTGCAGCTACACAATTCACTGGAATGGCATCCAAGTCACCCGACACACACTGCTCTCCCCTGGTACATTCTCAGGTTCAAGTCCTTTCCACCATCACTTTCAGATGGAAATAGCAAACAGGGCTGAGATTTTGCAATGTTCTCTGAGCCATGCCATCCCAGAATTTTCAAATGCCATCATAAGGCCATAGGCCAACCCTATTAAATTCCCTTACAGTGAACATTAGAGTAATGTGAAAAGGAGGTTCCGTGGCGTGGCTGAAATGCCGCTCCTTACTGGAACAATAGATTGCACCCACATGTGCATCAAAAGCCCACGTACCAACTCCATCCAATTTATGATCCAGAAAAATTAACATTCCATCAATGCAGGTAGTGTGTGATGCTAACTGCCACATCCTTTTTTACTCCACCATCATCTGGATCTGGAATTTAAATTTGAAGTTTTGTTTACAGTTATTTTCATTCAAATAAAATGTAAATGTTATTGTGACTGCATTGTACTCGTTAATCACAAAAAAAACCCCCATAGGCAATCACAAATATATTACAGTTATGAAATAAATTACCACTGGGTCAAATTCTTTGTTGGAGGTCATCATTTTCACCCTCATTTCTTGGTAAGTATCCCACTAATGGATGTTTGGCCAATAACTGCAGCAAGTTTCATCTTAAGCTGAAAGGTACTCCACCTGGTTTCTTCTGGTCTGTTATTCTTGTTTTCACATCAACTTTAATGTCAGTTTCTTTTTTAACTGAACCATCGTTCTTATCTCGGGGGACAGCATTTACCGCCCTGGTTATTAGTTAAGCCCAATTTTTAAAAATAGCACACCTGACAAAACGTTTCAGATAAGTCTCTTTTCTGGCTTCCAGCCTTGGATATTATTACTTCAGTTGTGAAATTCTTCTGCTTTTTGGCTCCAGGGCCCATACTTCTCTCTTGTAACTTCGCCACTTTCTCCATGGTACACCTCTAGGCAAGCATATTTCCTTATATGCTGACATGGGTGTGTGGCATTATGGTGATTACAAATTCAAAATGATTGATTTACTAACATGCACATGGCAGTAGGATCAAAATTGACTTGTGTGCACATATCACAAATCTAACAGTAATTCTGTGTATACACACATTTTGTGAACAATGTAATAACATTTGTAAGCACGTATTAATGAATGAGAGCCATTGTCGCAGTTACAGTGGGTAATCAACAAACCAATGAATGATCAAATAGCATTAGTCATTTAGTGTGGGGGAAAACGCAAGATAAACCTTAACTAGAAAATTGCATTTTCTGAAGAAAATGTGTATGGATGCTGAGTGCTGAAAAATGCTGAACATGAAAATGCTGAACATTTTAACACCTGAATGCTTTTGCTAGCTGAAAATATGCTGAAGTTGGAATTTCCCCATTCATTTGAATGGGGTAAGATTTTCAGAATAAAGCTAAATATTTTAAAAGTATGAAGTTTTTAAAACCTCTGAATAAAAGCATGTATGTCCTTGAAGAGCTGAACATTTTTATAGCTGAAATAGCTGAAAGTTTGCTGAAGAAGAAATTCCCCATTCATTTGAATGGGGCAAGATTTTCAAAATAAAGCTATATATTTCAAGAGTATGAAGTTTAGAAAAGTTCTGAAGAGAACTATGAATGTCCTTGAAGACCTGAAAATTTTGATAGCTGAAATTATGCTGAAGTAGAGTTTTCCAATTCATTTGAATTAAACAAGATTTTCAAAATAAAGCTAAATATTTCAAAAGTATGAAGTTTTGAAAATGTTTGAAGAAAAGCATGAATGTCCTTGAAGAGCTGAACATTTTGATAGCTGAAATAGCTGAAAGTATGCAGAAATAAAAATTTTCCCATTCATTTGAATGGGGCAAGATTTTCAAAATAAAGCTAAATATTTCAAAAGTATGAAGTTTAAAAAAAATTCTGAACAGAAGCATGAATGTCCTTGAAGAGCTGAACATTTTGATAGCTGAAATTATGCTGAAGTAGAATTTTCCGATTCATTTGAATTGAACAAGATTTTCAAAATAAAGCTAAATATTTCAAAAGTATGAAGTTTTGAAAACTTCTGAAGAGAAGCATGACTGTCCCTGAAGAGCTGAACATTTTGATAGCTGAAATTATGCTGAAGTAGAATTTTCCCATTCATTTGAATGGGGCAAGATTTTCAATATAAAGCTAAATATTTTAAAAGTATGAAGTCTACAAAAGTTCTGAAGAGAAGAATGAATGTCCTTGAAGAGCTGAACATTTTGATAGCTGAAAAAGCTGAAACTATACTGAAGTTGAATTTTCCTATTCATTTGAATGGGCAAAATTTTGCTGAAAAACACTAAATAGTTCAAAAAGTATGAAGTTTAGGAAAATTCTGAACAGATCCGTGCATGTCCTGAAAAAGCTGAAATTTTGTTACCTGAATGGTTTTTCTAGCTGAAAGTATGCTGAAGTAGTTAAGGGCCAAATAACGTACGGAAGAATAATAACAATAATAATAATAAAGACCAGCAAAACATGGTATGGATGCTGACTCAGCATTCATACAATAATATACACTTGGTCTGTGTGCAATAATGAGTTTTTAGAAAACTTTAGAAAATTTTATTAAATAAGAAGAACAATCTATGTATGAGATTTGTCGACCTGCTAACAACCTTATCTTTAAAATGCAAATCTAGGATTACCCTTTTGTGATAGATGTGATAAAACACCACTGGAGAGATAGCATAACCGCACACGCACTCACCCCCAGCTTGCGGCTGCGCATGCGTACATAGCCCTGTTTGACAATGTCGTTGAAGTTGGAGGCCATCTTTGGAGGGAGGGTAACCTGCTGGCTGTCACTGTGGAGACCATCCAGATGTCTCTGTCCTCCCCCGACCGGTCTTTGGCGTTCTCTTCCTACCTTTCCAAAGCTTCCAGTTTCAATCCTGTTTGTCTCTTCCCAGGCTTCGTGTGGGTTTCCTCTTGCTAACACTTCCTATTTGCATCTATCTCAACTCGGTTTCTCCTCTTTCATGGAGCTCCTCACATCCCTCCTTTCTTTTACTCCATCAGTTTACTTTTGTTATCCTGTGTTTGGATTTGTTTTTCTTGTGCTTTGCCGTCCACTTGTCTTGTGGTTTTCCTTCCTCTGTCCTTCTTTCATTCACTCTTCACCAGATGGTTCTTTGTTTGGCATCTCTAAGAAATGGACAGACAACAGGATAGAAAGAAAGAAAGAGAGACAGAAATGGATATATATTTAAATATGTATTTTTTTATTGACGAGTGAGGAGCACAGCATTAGTGTCCATTAGTAATGCTGATTACACACACAGTTACTGAATTTTCAGGATGGTTACTTGTCCTTGTGCTGTAATGTACAGTATACTGTATGTCTGGTTATATTTGCCTTTCTTTGTTTGAACATGTGCGAATGAATCTGAATAAAGCACAAGTACGCTTGTTTATATGTGATTGTGTTGTACCATGGTATAAAGCTATAATAGCCTACAGAGGCAGCATCTGTTAGGACGTACTGTATCTAGGAAATAAAAAAGAATGAGGTCTAACCTGTGAATGTGATGCCTCCATGTAGGCCCTCTACAGGAGAACTAGTATGGGCAATGGTTAGATGGATGAGACATTATGGGACTCAAACCCAGATGTGTTTTAAGAGAAGTCGAGATATTCTGCTGTGAATAAGATTTTTTTGTCTGATATGGTTGTCTTTTGACTCTTATGATTTTCCCTTAGTCCCTCATTGAAAACATCTGAAAGCATAACTATGTAAATATTTCAAAACTGCTGAAAACAAGATGCCTCCCACTTCATTGAAAATTAGAGGTGAGCACAGAGAAACTTTGCCCCCACTCAGCAGATGATTGTGAAAACAAACTGCACATGCAGACATCATTCTGCACAATGAAGCTCAAACCTCACAGGGACCATTAACGTGACATTCGCATGTCCATATCTACATGGACGACGCTGGGATCGTTCCTTCTTTCCAATACTGATCATTAAGCTTTTCTTGCAGTGTGGTACAGGTCCATTTTCTCAATGTGCACATTGTCAGATAGATGAAAAAAAATCTGCACACATACTTAACAATAATACTATGATGTCCTATTAGAATCACTTCCACTAAGTATCATTGGCCATTCTGTATAAATGCAGTTATTCAAAATCCAAATGGAGAACATCATCCCCTGCCCACAGTCTGAGAGGCTGTAATGTATTTTATAAACTCTTACAGTCCATTGTGAAGCTGACCTGAATATTTGAACAGATTCTTTCTATGCAGTGTCTGTCTTAGTGTTGAGGTAAGCCATGTGTGAAGTACAACATAAACACACAGACCCTGTGGGTCTTCCCCCTCCACAGAGCGAGAACACTTGCCATCTTTACTGACTCACTTGTGGTAATATAGCTGATATAAAGGAGGTGACGTGACTTTATGCATGTGCATGTAGATGCATATATATATATA
>NW_018127905.1:2901622-2902321 GCF_001952655.1 Monopterus albus | reverse complement strand
GGTGCAACACTCCTTGGCCGTCGGCGGGGTTAGTGTACTCTGCGTTGTGTTATATGTTGAAATAATGGCACTGACCACTGTTGTCACACCGGTTGACTTTACTTATCCCCTGGGTAATTGCAAAGGAAAATAAAATGAGTCACAGCACATGGGGTGATCATCTGCTACATGCGTCTCTTCTCTCAGCTTGGAGAGCACAAACTGCGTTACACAAATCACAAAATAAACTATTACCATAAATTATATCAAGTGCTAATGTAAGTCTAACCAGTGTGAACATTTATGAACAAATACTGTGTGGAACATACCTGGGTAATTGCAAAGAAAAATAAAATGAGTCACAGCACATGGGGTGATCATCTGCTACATGAGTCTCTGGAATAGAACCACGCATTAATTAGCACACACGACAGAACACGTGCACCCACAAATCGCCCCAACTGCACTTGTCTCAAATAAAACCCGTACTCATATGAACAAGACAATTTGTGATAACTTAAAACAATGACAAAATAGTTTAACCAACAGAAAATACCATATCTGGCGCTCTTAGCAAAAGCACATACCTTCTCTCAGCTTGGAGAGCACAAACTGAGAGTTACACAATGATGACGTACAAATAAAGCGCATCTCAGGCGTCTTAAAAAAGACAGTACACAATTTATACGCTACAGTATATAACCCTGTTTAAACAATTAA
>NW_018127905.1:2881625-2898812 GCF_001952655.1 Monopterus albus | reverse complement strand
TTTGGGATACATTTCAAGTTTTTTTTTTTTTTTTTTGGCACACAATATTTTGTCAAGTTAAAGGTTAAATTAGACAAACTGGGCTGTTTTCCAAACAAACAGCACTTTGTATCTTTAAGCCCTGTTATAGAGATTATCACTGCCCAGATTTTGATTTTAAAAATCGTTTATTGTACTTTAGCATTAGGCCTCTGGGTCATCTCGCTCTGCCAAGTTTCAAGAGGGAGTCTCGCGCTTCAGCTAGGCCCGGTGAGGTTAGTTTAGCTTTTCATATTATTAGATTTTCCAGATGTTGGGAGGCCTCCCAGCAGGGGAATTTATCCCACTCCTGCAAAGCATTCAGTCATTGATGCGGGGATACTTCAGGAAGTTTCATATTTACACTGTCGTCGGACCTGGTTTACGCGGAAGTTTCATATTTACACTGTCGTCGGACCTGGTTTACGCGGTACCAGCCGGGGGGTGCATTTGGGTTCTTGGGAGGGAGCCTGGCAGAGACGGATGACTTAGATGAATCTAAAAAAGGCTTGTGTACACCCGGTTTGGGTGTATTTGCCTTATTGTCTGTGATGAGAACAGCAGCAGTGATACTATGAAGCCTGGTTGTCAAGTACACAGGTTGACACTATGTTGAATGTGTTATTACTGAGTTTTACTCTTAACTTTCTTATAGCAAGATTATACTGTGGGCTGAATTGTGTCAAGGCTAACAGGCTTTGTATGGAAGGAAATGAGTTCTGCAGGGACAGTACCTCAGTTATTAAAGTGAAAATTGGCCCTTTGCAGTACGTCATGTCTTGAGGTATTAGTGTGGCAGCGTGAATTAGCCTGTAATCTTTTCTAGATCCACACATTCCTACACAATGTACAGAGTGTTTTCTGAGATGACGCATACTTTAGAAGAGAGAGTAGAGAACCAACATGTGAGATGGTTGTAGTGTCAAATCAGTGATGGTTACACTGCTTTTTAAAAACATTACAGGTTGTGTGTTTATCTTATTAAATCAGTGCAGAGTGATGGTCAGTTCTAGGGTTAAGGAAGCCAGGGCTTCTCCACACTACTGAGAACAAGGCCAACTGAGTCGACTCGCATCATAAGAGGTTTTTCTCCTTCCCCTTCTTCTCAGTGTGTGAAGGAGTCTGAGCTTTCAGGTTACTGGTAGTTTGGGACAGTTGTTGAGTCCCTCTTTTGAAGCTGTGTGCCATGGTTGTGCAGTTTCCAAAACCAGACAGGGATCCCTCTGGTTTTGTGAATCAGCTGACATGGTATGCTGTTATGATCCTACTAAGAGATGCGCTGTACAATTGACATGTTTAAGGGGTAGATTTGGTGAGACAGAGCCAGCTGTGACTATTGCAGTCCGATCTGAGGATGCACAGAGTAGACCAGACCAGACTGGATAAAGGCGTTAAAAAAAAAAAACTTGGTTAATGCATTGTGCTCTTAGTCTGGGAATAGTGGAGGGACAACAAGCAGCAGACCTCACTTATGCTCATGTGTACTTGAGCTTTACAATTTTAGACTAACAAACCTACATTTCTTGTACTCAGTGAAAACACCTAGTTTCAGGACCATGCTTGTGGTGACTAGATCTTCCCCTCCTCCTCTTTCTAAATTGACTACACTGTTCCACACCCTAGTCGAGTATCTGAAAGCACCAGTCAGGGAGAAAGAAGCCACTGTGAGGGAAAGTGGGCGGGTAGACGGGCTATACTCTATGATGTTAGAGAAAAGTACATTGTACTTCCTGGTTGAAAAGTTGCAGTTTACCAAGCTGTTTCCTGTCCTGCCAGAGACTCTGAAATGGGACGCTGGGACCCAGAAGTTGTCGTGTTCAGCTGTGAAGAAGACAGACCCTCCTGTACCAGACCGTCATCGACAATGATTCCTCTGCACCACGAGTTGTTAATCTCTTCAGAAAAATCAGGTATCCACCTCGGTCCACTTCATTTAATGTTTGTCTGTGTAGTTAAGATTGAGTGACTTTTTTTTTCGACTCTGATGCCCAACCTTAGGAAACTGAAGCTGGGGAAAACAACCTGCTGCCGCAGACGGGACCATGAGGAGGCTGCTAAAGAGACGTCCACCCCAACCTCTTTGGTCGTGAGAGCTGAGACCAACTTGATGAGATCTTGAAGGAACTGTTTCAGCTGAAGCTCAGTCAGCTTTACCTGAGTCCACCTCCACCTTGGATGAGATGACTTCAGCTACTGAACTCTAACCTTTCCTCTGGAGTAGTGTGTTCCTTGACACAATTGGAAGACTTTGTTTGAATTTTGGAACATTTTTCCATCATTAAATGGTGGAATTACCGAGGCAGGCTTAGGAGTTAGATTAATGAGTGATTCTCCATATGCATGAAGTTGTGCTATGATAAGTTGTAAGCCTGTCTTGAAATGCAGTGCTGTTTTCAAAACCATCACCGCCCAGATTTTAATAACTTTATTTTACTGTAACTGAAATAAATGGGTTGTGAAAACTACAGATATGAAGCTAAAGCATGTTTCTGCAGACTGTTTGTTATTGGTGGAAGATGGGCAGGGTTAGATTCTGAGTCAAAAGTAGTTCAAGATTCTTCTCTTCAGCACCAAGGACAGCGCACGTTGTTTCACTTTAAGTTCCTTATTTCTTTTGCTGATAGAAAGTGACCAAACAAAAATCCAGCATGTTAGTTTTGCTTTCATGAGAACAAACATAACATTCAGTATCCTGTGCTAACTTACATGTAACATCTGGTGAAGTCGTAGCAGTAATACATAAAGTTGGATTTACTGCACTAAACATTTTTAAATGTAAGCGGCTGTGGGCTCATTCCACTTCTTTGGCCATGTGTAACATTACTGACCTCTATAGAAAGTCTCCAAGCTACCTTCAAAAATCTGGTAGTGTTTGTTAGAAACAAGCATGAATCATGAAACTAATCATTTCTTGTTAACATCTGGTATATTTTCCTTAAGTATAAATATGTGGTTATTAAATATATTCTTTAACATTAGGTTCCTGCTTCTTTGTCATTGGTTTAAGATTGTTTTACTGCCACAATGTATACTTGTATTTCCATAAATTATACATTTATTATTGAGGTCATAGTTAAAGGTGGTGGTGTACTATTCAGAGGTGTTTCTAATATTCTGATTTTCCATGATAAGAATGACAGGAGTGATGACAATGAAAACTACCCACTCACCCCAGCCGGTCGAGACAGAAGGCCGCCCACCTTGAGTCGGGGTCTGTCGGAGGTTTCTTCCTATGCAGGTTTCTTCCTGTAAAGCTAAAGGGAGTTTTTCCTCTCCACTGTCGCCAAGTGCTTGCTCAAGGGGGATTTGTTGGGGTTTTTTTTTCTTTCTTTTTCTGTAGTGATGGTAAGATCTAGACTTTACTATGTAGTGTACTGAGATCACTTGTGATATGGTGCTATACAAATGAATTGACTTGTACGGTGAAGTGTACAGGTTGACACCATGTAGAATTACTTTTCCAGCCACAGCTGTTGCCTTTGCAGAGGCATAGAAATGTAAACTACTGTCAAAGAAGCATCAGACTGAAATAAATGTATACTGAAAACTACATGAAACGGAAGCTTGTTTCTGCAGATGTTTATTGATGGATGGGGTCAATGCCGAGGTCAGTGTTTCAGATTCTGAAGTCAAGTTGTTCAGGGTTCTTCTCTTCAGCACCAATTACAGCGCACGCTGTTTGACTTTATAAGCTTGTGTCTTTTAAGTGACCAAAGTCCCTTCAAAAATCCAGCTGGTTAATTTTGCTTTTATATAAACAATGTTCAATATACTGTATAACTCAGGCTGCACTAACTTAAACATAACCTTGACCTCTATACAAAGTTCCCAAGCTCCTTCAAAAAAATCTGGTAGTGCATGTCTGTTAGAAACAAACTCCTGGCTTTAAGTAGAAACATCAGGTTCTTGCTGCTTTGTCTAAGATTGATTTTCAGCCACAATGTATGCTTGTATTTCCATATAGCCATCATAGACTGATAGAGTATGTTCATTTTACCTATGTTTTTAAAAAACCATGGAGCTACCAATGTGCAGAGCTTCTGATGGTATCCCCAGGATTCATCAGTTTTAACACCACTCTTTGAGCTTTAAAGTAACCATTAAATTCAAAGTTTTTTCAGTTTCCAGGCATTACAAGTTACAGTTCTTAACCACGGCAACATTGCATTCTCAGGAGATTTGTTCAGCTGTGCAGTATAAGCAGGATGAAGGTTGCTGCTGGAGATGAAGCATCCCACTTCCCTGCATCTGCCAATGTGTCCCTGCCCACCCTTCCTTTTATCCTGTTGGCTGCACTTTCTCTTTTGGTTCTGGGCTCATGTGATTTCACAGAAAAGGGTTGACAGTAAACTGCATCATGAAACCCACCTCAGATACTTAAATGTACATGTAGTTTTTGTAACTAAGTCCAAATTAATCCATGAATAAATGCCACAAAGCAAATGTAATTTTTCATGTTCTCACCAGACTAACCTTCATACTTGCATGGGTTTAGAGCTTTTTTTTTTTTACTTTTCTGTTGCAAAAAGACCATTATCATTGACCTGTTATAAACCACCATAGCCCAGTTGCATATATTGGGAGAGAGCCTACCTTTTGTGTCTAACCTTTGGAATTCTATACTAATTGACTTGTGTATGTTCAGATGGTCCTCACATATCCCTTGATACTTTCTCATCTGGCAGTATGTTTAATTTCACTATTTGAGAATCATGGTAAAATGATTCAAGTGGGAATGAATGAAAACTGGTGCAGGAAAGGTGTGCCATATTTGCCCTTTACCCAAATCAAATCAGTATTTATGAAACAGCCCTTGTCCTACCAGTTACTCATGAGACTTTGCAAGTACTGTCATGGATGAGAGTAGGCCTGCCTACCAAGCACAAGCCCAGGGGTCCAAGAAGTCAATCATATGACTACAAAAAGCCACAAAATGAGAAAAATCAGATGCAAAACAATAGGACATAACATGACCAATAAGAGAAAAACACAAAACATCATAATGACTACAAAAATACAGTGGTGTGAAAAAGTGTTTGCCCCCTTACTGATTTCTTATCTTTTTGCATGTTTGTCACACTGTAATGTTTCAGATCGTCAAACAAATTTATTTATTAGTCAAAGATAACACAAGTAAACACATCATGCAGTTTTTAAGAGCTGAAAGTATGCTGAAGTAGAATTTTCCCATTCATTTGAATGGGGCAAGATTTTCAAAATAAAGCTAAATATTTCAAAAGTACAAAGTTCAGAAAACGTCTGAAGAGAAGCATGAATGTCCTTGAAGAGCTGAACATTTTAATAGCTGAAATTATGCTGAAGTAGGATTTTCAAAATAAAGCTAAATATTTCAAAAGTATGAAGTTTAGAAAACCTCTGAAGAGAAGCATGAATGTCCTTGAAGAGCTGAACATTTTCATAGCTGAAAGAGCTGAAAATATGATGTAGAATTTCCCCATTCATTTGAATGGGGCAAAACTTTCAAAATAAAGCTAAATATTTTTAAAGTATGAAGTTTACAAAACTTCTGAAGAGAAGCATGAATGTCTTTGAAGACCTGAAAATTTTGATAGCTGAAAGAGCTGAAAATATGCTGAAGTAGAATTTTCCCATTCATTTGAATGGGGCAAGATTTTCAAAATAAAGCTAAATATTTTAAAAGTATGAAGTTTAGTATACTTCTGAAGAGAAGCATGAATGTCCTTGAAGAGCTGAACATTTTGATAGCTGAAATAGCTAAAAGTAGGCTGAAGTAGGATTTTCACATTCATTTGAATGGGCAAAATTTTGCTGAAAGACACTAAATAGTTTAAAAAGTATAAAGGTTAGAAACAAGAAAAATAATAGCATAAATGTCCTTGAAAAGCTGAACATGAACGGTTTTCATAGCTGAAAGTAAAAAAATTATGTGCCAAAAAATGGATGGAAGAAACCAGAATAAAAATAATAATAAAGACCAGGATAACATAGTATGGATGCTGAATCAGCATCCATACAATAATAGTAATAATAAGAATAATAAAGACCAGGATAACATAGTATGGATGCTGAATCAGCATCCATACAATTATTGTTGTGGTTAAGAATTAAATCCCACAAAACACATGTATGAATAATTCATGTTTGATTTTTTCCTTTACTTTTTATAACAAAGCATACAACAGTAATGACAAAACAAAGAGCATAAAACATACATATAAATCCAAGAAAACCATTTAGTTCACTAACTGTAGGATAATATATATACTGTATGCAAGAACAGAGACTATATCATTCTGGGGGTGATGCATTACATAGAGCTTCACCTCCTTGCTGGGCAGCTTTATTTGGGCCTGTAGAAAATTTACTATCTTGTAGCACACGTAAAACTAGTTTGTGCCAGCAGTAAAAATTCTGGAAAAAAAGTCCCTTCCTCAAATATTCCCACAGTGTAGCTGGAAGTCAGAAGTGATGTTAAAGGGGAAAAAACAAACTTGGACGCCACATTCTACCAGTATGATATGAACACTGTGAAGAATGACTGAAGATATGTAGAGAATGACAAGGGAGTTGTAATATGAGGCAACTAAAACTTGGAAATGTCACTATTGATACATTATCTTTAGCAGTATCTGCTGTATCCATGGTAACCTAAATCACATCAGTTCAGGTTGGCAAATGTTCATGAGTGGTTCAATCCAGAGGCACCGTCTTCATCATCAGGTGGACAGGCAACAAAATCAGCCAACATAGTGGCCATGGCTTCATCATCCAGCTGAGGGACAAACAGAGAGACAACGTTTCAAACATGCTCTGTGAACTGTCATTAGAGATGTGTCTGAGGCTAATGGTGGCAAAATCTTTTCAGACTGGCGATTTATCAAGTGCTTCTACAACAACACTTTCAGGCCACTGTGTTTATTTTATATGCAACTATAGCAGGTTTCATATTCTGATGGCATGTTTTGGTTGAAGACAACCTAGGTGAGGTTAAAGTTGGGCTTAATATTTAATTAAAACATATTAATCAGTACCTCTTCACTGCTTTGGCTGATTTATGTACTGCATCAGGGCAGTCAGGCGAGGCTGTAGAACAGACGCTGCTTCGCTTGTCTGTGGTAAAGCTAACTTTGGTGCCTCACTTGACAGTGAGATTGCAGGCGAGTCCTCAGATGTGTTGTGTACTTGAGTAGGCATCTGCTTTTCTGCAGAGTTGGCAAACCGTTCACCTCGACACTGCTCTGGTGTCATTATTGTCTAATCAGCACAACTTTGCTCGCTACTATCCCACATTTTGTCCTTACAAACAATGTTACTAGTTTACTTTACTAAGACGTCAAAACAACTTATGAGTTGATAGTGAATTTTAAGAACGTCTTCTGTTGGACCACAAGGCAATTTACATCAAAAGGTCTTTTACACTTACTGACATAGCGTACATTGTTGGATTTCGAACAGGTCATTACAGTTAGAATTGGTTTGTTGATTTTTTTTTTTTTTACCACTTTCAAACGAATGTTCTGCCTCTTGTGCTTTCAAACGAATAAAAAGTGGCCACTGTTGGTATATGAATTCACACTGTCCACTCTGGAGGAGGATTAGCTGTCACTGCTGAAGCCCGAGCAGCATCGCCCTCTATGGCAGCTCAAATAAGCTAATACTTCCTATTAACAGCCTTGGTGAGGAATTCATGATTTGTCAAGGAAGGGTGGTGCTGCAATATAGAGAAACCAACGGCCCAAAAAGTCTCCCAGGCTGGCATTGAGGTGAGGACTGGAAGAAAGTGGAGGGCAAAGGAGGCAGATGACCAGGCAGAATCTCGGCTGTGCCACAGAATGCTGGTGGGATCTGTGGCAATTGGCCGAGCAAGACTAGACTGCAATCCAAAAATTCACATCAGTAAAGCTAAGGGCAAAGAAAGGCGGGGCCGAATCCTAAAGGAAGTGAGAGCCGAGGTCTAGGAGCTGCATGGTAAGCCAGATGGTGGGACTGCAGAAACAGGGAGCATGGTCCAGATGGGAACATGTGAAAGATTGGAAGATCTCATGGTCTGAGATGCTGAAGACAGAACCCAGTTTGCCAACATACTGTATGCATGAGGAAATCATTGAAATGTTTAAAAATAATGTTCCTCAAAGAAAGATGGGAAGAGACTTGGATCGGTCACCCTGTACAGTTCAGAACATACTTAAAAGATTTAAGGAATCTGGAGGGATTTCAGTGTGTAAAGGGCAAGGGTGCAAGCCTGAGCTGGATGACCATGCTCTCTGATCCCTCAGACGACACTGCATCAAGAATCGTTCCTCTTCTATAAGCGATATAACCACATAGACTCAGGATTACTTTGGCACACCTATGTCAGGCACTACAATACGTAGTTACATCCATAAATGCTGCTTAAAACTGTACCAAAAATAGGCCACTTAATCACTTGGTGTCCTCAGTCCCTAAACATCTTTTAAGTGTTGTGAAAAGGAACAGCAACATCACACCCTGGTAAATACTTTAGTGTCCAAACTTTTTTAGGAATGTGTTTCAGGCATCAGGACTGAAGTGAGTGTTTAATTTGAACAAAGAATAAAACTGATGAGGTATCGCATCAAATAATGTGCTGCTGTATTGTTTTGAATTTAATACAGGGCACAGATGATTTACAAATCACTATTTTCAGTTTTCATTTTGATTTTACACACCGTCCCAACTTTTTCTGATTTGGGGTTGTACACAGCAGTAGGAATTTTGTTTAAAACTACATATTCACACTTGTTGTGTATGTTCTTTTTAATCCAAAATACTAACATACCCACGACTTGTTTCTGTGTATTTTCCTTGGCCACTAGGTCAAGGCAAATTCTCTTAGAAAGCATTTTGTCACTTGCCCCTCTTATGCAACAGATAGAACTCCAGTCTATCAAACATGTTAGTCCACACTGAATCAGAGACATGCATGAGCACTGTGTCGCCCCTGGACCCTCTGTGTTTTACACTTCAAGTCTATTTCTTCTCTCTGGTGCATTTAAGGACAGAAAAACACCAAGCGATCGGCCTTCACTGGGCTGTCAGTGAGTGTCCGTCTGGGCTTGTCTTCCTGGTGTGTCCCACACCATTTGCACTAGTCGGCCTCCATTGGTGGCTTTTAGGCCAATTTTCATGTTGAACCAGCGTTAGTGGTTGGGCCTCGTCGGTGAGAGAGAGACCACTGGTTGGCTGCTGAGCTTAGCGAATCAGTGCAGGAGAAGAGAACTGTTTGGGAAAGCCCCCTCAGCCTGGCGCTGTAGTACCCATGATTTCACCCATTTAGTGCTGTTTCTCCTTGTTTTTCGCCTCCACAACCTCCTTTCTTCTTCACAATGAAAAGACCAAGGGCAGAGAACACCTGTGTCATTTGCAACGTCTTATCAGACATATTCTTGATTAGAAGCAGATATAAACAGCAGCTGCTTTGAATGAGAGGTGTTTTCGCTATAGCTTATACCTCTACATTCTAGCTCTTCTTCTATCCCTTTCTGAATGGTGAATACAGATACCGCCTACTGCTGGTAGGGGGAGTTATTTCTGTCACACAGGTGCAGAATGTACGTGCTAGTCGACTGCTGACTGTAGTGTGTGATTTGTGTTGGCCCAAGCAAAGCCGACGTGAGGCGATGCAGAGGTCAGCCTTCATGGCTGGTAGTTCTTTGATGTTGGCTTAGTGTGTCTCTGCCCTAACGAAGTGTCATCTCCACAGACTGTTTAGTCACTGTCCTGTTGACAGACAACTGTTCTTAACTACAGTGCCGGTGCACAGAGATGGTTTGAATGGATCAAACACTTGAATAGCTTATGTGCTTCTCAGGTCTCACTTTTCAAACTAGCTGGATTATAGGGTGTTTGATTGATGTATCGATCCAGATCTGTGAATTTGTTGCATGTGGCTTTAAGAGTTTTTCATTATTTCCTGAGTTTTCCCACTGTTACGTGCTTTTAATTGGTGTCCTGGCATCTGTGAGATAATTCCAAATATATTAGTGATTTTAAGATATTATTCAACATAATGATTAACATAAAATACTAATATGTGTAACGGTTTGGAAAATAGGTTTCTGAATAGTCCCCTGTACCTTCAATGAGTATGTCTTGCATGATCAATGGGATATGAATATGAAAACAAGTGAATCAGAATCAGCCATGAATTTTTACCTTTTTCTTCTCAGTGCTTTGTCCTGCTTTTTCCTCTATGGGTGCCTCCTCTCTCTTCCTCTTCACTCCTTTCCCCTCATCTCCATCACTCTCTCTTCCTCCTTCTCTCTCTGTCTCCTGCTGCTCTTCTTCCACTTTGTTGTTTTTCTCAGCATCTGTCTCCTCTTGCTCTGTCGTATTCAGAACGTTGAAGGTTTCAGAATCTGTAGCTGCTTCTTCTCGAACAACTGCTTGTTGCTCCTCGTGATGACTTGGTGGCTGATTATCACTCATATTGGCTTCCTTTTGAGGTTCAGCCTCAGGGTCCTATTGAGTTGAAGAGGGTTAGTTTAGGTGGAGGGCTCAGTTTCTTTATAACAATATAACAACACCAGCATGACTTATCAACTATTGGTTGAACAAAAACAATGATAATTGAGGAGGCCATAGAAATGATATATGAAGCAAGACAGAGATGTACCAATTGCAATTTTCTTGGCCATTCCGATTTCTTTTTAACCCTTGTGCCCTCCTTACATATACAATGCTCTTGATGCATTCATGGCAAAAATGTACACAAACAAAAATATGAGTATTAATTTTTCATATTTCAATATTTGCTCTTTTTTCATAAATCTATTAAACAACTTCAGACTTGCTCAAAACTACCAAACATTCAATCATTTTCAGGATTTTAACCCTTTAAATGCCAGTTATTAATTACAAAAAAAAAACTCTACCGAAAATGAATTATTTTCCATATAATAACTAGTAGGAGGATGGGGTTTTGGTGGTGAGTAGAGTCTTGGATATGTCAAAGACTTGCAACAAAATTGATTTGATTGCTTTAGTATTTTTTATATAGTGCCAGATACTCCCTGCTGACACATTCGTGGCCAAAAATGCCCCATTGACTTCCACTGTAACCACATTTTTTTAAATCTCACTCCCATTACAGTAGAAAACCATAAAACCATGCATTCATATAATGTTAGCATTTCATTTTGAAGAAAGGTAGTGATATTTGATATTTTTACCATATTTCACCAGATTCAACCTTTTCCCATTGTAGGCCAATACATTAAATTGTATTTTTGCCATATTACGGAACCGTGTGACTACCAGGGGGCCCCAAGAGTTTTGTGTGTGTGTGTGTGTGTGTGTGTGTCCTTTTCCTAACAAACAAAGCCCTTAATGACAAGGCTCCATCATATCTTAAAGACCTCTTAGAACTTTATCATCTCAACAGAGCACTTCGCTCTCACAGTGCAGGTTTACTTGTGGTTCTTAGAGTCCACAGAAGTAGAATGGGAGGCAGAGCCTTTAGCTATCAAGCTCCTCTCCTATGAAACCAGCTCCACGTCTCAGATCAGGAGACAGACACCCTCTCTACCTTTAAGATTAGACTTAAGACTTTCCTTTTTGATAAAGCTTATAGTTAGGGCTGGATCAGGTGACCCTGAGCCTTCCCTTAGTTATGCTGCTATAGGCCTAGGCTGCTGGGGGGCCCCATGATGTTCCACTTTTCTCTCCTCTCTTCCACTCCCTTTCCCTCCTCTCTTCTCTCTCTCTGTGCATCTATATGCCACCATTACACATCACTAACTGTGTGTCTCCTCTCTCCCATAGTGTGTCCTCTCTCTCTCTCTCCCTGTACCTTTCTGCAGGTTGCCCTGGCCCTGGAGCTCTATGTTTCTGATGAGCAGTCACCGGCCACATCAACCTGACCAGCGTTTGATTGTTTGTTGTGTCTTGTTGCTTTTCTTTCTTTTCTCTCTCCTCTATCCACTCAACCCAACCGGTCGAGGCAGATGGCCGCCCACCAAGAGCCGGGGTCTGTCGGAGGTTTCTTCTGTTAAAGGGAGTTTTTCCTCCCCAGTGTCACGAAGTGCTTGCTCAAGGGGGATTTGTTGGGTTTTCCTCTATAATAATAGTGATAATAGTAAGGTCTAGACCTTACCTTGTAAAGTGTCCTGAGCTGACTTGTGATTTAGCGCTATACAAATAAATTAGAATTGAACTTGAGCTGACTACTGTCTGGCTGCATGTAAAAGGACTCTGCTCCGTGTGGCCGTCTTCTTGCTCTCTTACTGAGCCCACAGGTCGCAACTTCTAGCAACAAGAACATTATTACCTACAAGTCATAAAGGCTCAAAGGGGAAGACCTGGCTTGTAACAACTATCGCAGCGCATTGAGTGCATGGGCAGGGTGCGTGCAAGTAGGAAGTTAGGTTGACAGACAGGTAGGCTGTCCAATGGTTTTGTTTGGGATCTGTAAAATGACTGGTCAGGCTTTTTTTAAGCCCTGCTGCTGCCACCGATGACAGATATTTTTCTTTATGTTGTCAGTACATTTAATGTATTAATTGCCATCAGGATGAAAAGAGAAATTCAAGATATGCAACACAAAATGCTTCTGAACAGAACCGCCAATCCTGCCTTTAACAGTGGTTTTGCATTTTCTTGCACATGGTGCATTTGTTGTGTTCATCAGGTTTCAATCAATAATGGAATGCGCTTAGGTCTCAAACTTGCAATACCCCATATTAAGGTTGATGAAAAAATGGAAACGACTGATGGAAGATGCTACATTATATCACATACAGTACAAGACAATGTGCTAGCTGAGTGTTCTCCAAAAAATTCTGACTGGGCTGCAAATTTTGTGAATGTTTTGATTCCATGTTAGTATGTTTTGCAGTTTTATTACATGGACTCACTTTCACAAAAACAAGTTACTGTGAGGTAATGCCAACTTAACGTTAAAATAAAGCATGATCAAAAAGTGTTTAAGACCTTCCAAAATTTGTATTCAAGACTTTTAAAGAATGGTGTATAATCTCCTGTAAAGCGCTTTGGCCAGTGTAACACACTGTGAGAAAGCGCTATATAAAATACAGTCCATTTACCATTTATTTAAGGAGTAGATTTCAGATTATTGAATTTTATACATTAAGACTTTTAAGGAAAGCCCTGTTCTTCCTTTTACCCTTCTTGTATGTCAGACTACTTTGACACTAAAGTCATCAGTATGCTTCAGAGGGTAGATGTTAAAAGTGTGGAAACTACCTGTTGATTGCGAGTGAATATGGATTCGTCTGAAGAGGCTGTCAACTCCATCTCATTGGTTCCTTGCTCCCATGAGCTCACCTCCTCCTGCACTACTCCTGCTCTAGCTTCTACCACCTCCTCCTCAGTCTCCTCTCTCTGCTCCAGTGCTCCTCCAGTGACACATAGGATCTGTGGCATCGTGGGGTCATCCATCCTTTCGCTTTCATCCTCTTCTCCCTGCCCCTCTTGTGCTTCCTCTAGGACTCCAATGCTCTCCACTTCCTGCACCGTCATCCTGTCCTCTCTGAACAGCTCTCTGTTGGTCTGGATCTCTTCAATCCCTCCTTCTGTCTCTCCTTCCACATTGAATCCAACCATCCCTCTTTCATCCACTGCTGCCTGGAGCACCTTCCCATCCTCTGTTCCTGCCTCTCCTGCCTTGTCCTCTGCTCCCTCAAGAGGAGGTATGTCACCATCCTCCTCCTCTTCCTCCTCCTCTTCTTCCTCCAGCTCTTCTCCCTCTTCTTCATCATATTCCTCATACTCCTCTCCATCATAAAACTCTTCATCAGCAAAATCGCTCACTTCCTCCTCCTCATCCTCCTCATCCATCCCTTCCTCCTCTTCCTCCAGCTCTTCATCATCCTCCATATCATCCTCCTCTTCCTCCTCCTCATCTGTGCTATTGATGTTGATGATGGCTGAATCTTCGTTGCTGGCAGGTGGTGGTTGGTGCTGGTGGAGGTGTCGTCCCTGCTGATTCTGCAGCTGGTGCATCTGGAGTGGCAGACCCATGGAGCTGGGCTGGCCTGTTGTGGAAGACTGCATCAGCATTTGCTGGAGCTGGGGTCTGCCAGGCAGTGAGTCCCCCAGACTGCCAGGTGTAACTGTGAGTGTGCTGGAGTTTAAAGGTGGGACCAGGGAGACCACTGAGGTGCTGGAAGGAGGGAAGGAGTTGATGGGAGTAGCGGAAGTGGTGAGAAGGGGGGCGGAAGTAACGAGGTTGTTGGAAAGGGAGACCCCATCTATTGTGGTTGTTGCTGCTGTGGTGGGCACTGTGGAAACAGATTCTCCTCCTTGTAGTGTGACTGTAGTGCCTCCTGGTACAACAGAGGCCATGGTCTGGGAGTTTGCTGAGGCTGCTGTGTCATCCTGCTGGTTTTCTATGTTGAGCATCCCTGGAGGAACAATAACCACGCTGTCATCTGAGTCACTGGCCAGAGAGATCTCCACATCCTCTGCTTCCTCTTTCTCATAGCGGACAAACACAGGTCTCTGTCCTTCTGGAGGACCAAGCCCAGTCGGGTCAGGCTGGTGGTGTGTGTGCGGGGACAGAATCATGTCTCCTGGGGTAGGGGCCTGACCTGGCAGACCAGGAACCAGGGAGAGGTGGTTCTCCAAAGAACCCAGCAGGGAAGTGGAACCCAGGCCAAGGGAGTGGCGAGTGGGGAAGGGTGGACCAGAGGCAGGGCCTCCTAGGAGGGTTGGTAAAGTGAGTCCAGGTGTAGGCCCCTGGGAGGAAGGGAGGGCTGGAGCGGTGGGGGTGGGTTTCAGGGTAAGGGGTGGTAAAGGGAGGGCGATGGAGGGAGTACGGGGGTGGAGTAGGGAGTTACAGATTGTCAGAGCCTCAGTACAGAATGTAGAGACCTGTGGAGGACAGAATCCCATTAGAATCTGTGACATGACTTGTACATATTTAAACATAATATGCAACTCTGGGGGTGTTACACATTTAGTCCATGGCTGCAAAAAGTGCAGCTGTGCTCAAGGAATCTTCTGTTTTTATGCCTTTGCGCTGATGATGGCAGGAGGCATTATGTTTTTTGGTTGTCTGTACAATTCTTGTGAATGCAATATGTCAAGAATGCCTTAAAAGAATTTCTTAAATTTGGTACAAGAGTCCACTTGGACTCCAGGATGAACTAATTAGATTTTGCTGGTCAGAGGTCAAAGTTCAAGGACATTATGACCTTGCATTCATTCACTTCTTGTGAATGCAATATATCAGGAACACCTTGAGGGAATTTCTTCAAATTTGTTTCACCTGGACTAAAAAATGAACTGATTAGATTTTGGTGGTCAAAGGTCAGTGACCTCACTTCTGTCCCTGAAGTTTATAAATTATTTGAATGGGGCCAAAATACATTTCGGATTTCCCTGAAGAACACAAACCCATCAAAGCTTTCAGATCCTTAGGAAGCAGTCAGCCAGTAGAACCTCAAGTCAGAACCAAAAAGGATGAAGCTGCTTTTAGCTACTATGCTGCATGTAGATGGAGCCAACTTCCTGATGACCTTACATGAGCCTCAACTCTGCCCCTTTCAAGTCTCAACTGAAACTGTTTTTCTTGTGCCATTTTGACTGGTTTCTGTACTGCACGTTCTGTACTTTCTGATTTTTGTTTCAGACCTTTCATTTTGTCTTTTCTTTTCATTTTTTCATTTTATCAATGGTTTATTTTCACTTTGTCTTAACCGATTTTATTCTTTGTTTTAATGTTACTTCTTTTTAATGGTGTTGCTGTTTTTCCTTGTCTCTGTACAGCACTTTGAACTGCCTCTGTGTATGAAATATGCAATAGAAATAAAGGGTTTATTGTCTTGCCTTAAGGGGATTTCTTCAGATTTGGCACAAATGTCCACTTGGATTGAATGATTTCACTAGTGAGAGCTAACTGGAAATTTAGCATGATGGAGAAGTACTGTTAATATGCATGACAAAAACAGCACTATGTGATAAAACCCTGCTTTATCACTTTAAAAGACCTGCTGTGATGGTTCAGTAGGTGTGCCAACACAAAGCAAAAACAATGTCATCTGGGAAAAGTTCTGTCTCAATTTATAGCAGAACTTAGGGACCCCAGTAGCCCAGTGGTTAAAGCATGCAACACATTTGCCTATTTCACTGCGAGAGACGTTTGTTACATGTCATACCCCTCTCTCTCTTTGTCTACACTGTTAAATTGTCAAAATCAAAAACTACAAGTGTAAAGTCAAATGTCTCAACAAACAATTGTTGCTGTGATCATTTCATAAGTTGTAAAATTTCACAAATCTTGTCTAATAGTATCATTTTATTGTCTAATAAACTCTCCAACTCGTGGGTCTGTTGCTCAAACTGACCAACAGGCCACAGAGTGCTCTCTGGCTCTCTGAGAGAGGTCACCTTGAGGTTGCCGTCAGTGAGGCCACTGCTGAGGATGGACACTGCACAGGTCAGAGGTGGGGGCCAACAGGGTGATGGGACCAGGACCAGAGCCAGCAATAACCTAAAAATCACACAAAAAAAACAAGGCAATCTTCATTTTCTCATCTTTGTTAGACCATACAATACCAGTCCAAGTTTTGGACACACTTACTGTACCTATTTAATTCAAAAAGAAAGTCTATCCAGACTTTTTGATTTGTTTTGTTAAAGTCAAACTAAATATTAATGAACATTTGGTGAACAGATGTGTAGAAAAATAAAATCATTCAGAAGAAAGGGTTAAATTCCAGCATAGTAACTGAATTCATAAATAAAAAAACAATAAAAAAACAATATTAAGAAAGATGTCTTGAAGGCAGTGTATGTTGCTCCAACATCTCTGTGTATTTTTCAGCATTAATGGAGCCGTCACAGAAGTGTAAGTTAACTTTGCCAAGGGCACTGACACAACCCCCGACCATGACAGACCCTGGCTTTTGGACTTGTTGCTGGTAACAGTCTGGATGGTCCTACTATTATCACTATTAGTATAGAGGAAAACCCAACAAATCCCCCTTGAGCAGCACTCGCCGACAGTAGGGGAGGAAAAACTCCCTTTAACAGAAGAAACCTCCGACAGACCCCGGCTCTTGACCGGTTGGTGTGAGTGGATAGAGGAGAGAGAAGAGAAAAGAAAAGCAACAAGACACAACAAACAAACACTGGGCAGGTTGATGTGGCCGGTGACTGCTCATCAGAAACATACAGCTCCAGAGCCAGGGCTACCTGTAGAAA
>NW_018127905.1:2844717-2881610 GCF_001952655.1 Monopterus albus | reverse complement strand
GGGAAAGAGAGAGGACACACTACGGGAGAGAGGAGACACACAGTTAGTGACGTGTAGTGGTGAGATATAGATGGATGGAGAGAGGAAAGAGGAGGACAGGAAAGAAGAGGAGAGAAACTCAGAGCATCATGGGCCCCCCAGCCGCCTAGGCCTATAGCAGCATAACTAAGGGAAGCCCTAACTATAAGCTTTATCAAAGATCGCTTCTAGACACAGGTGAGGTAATTGTGAGCCCATGTGGTTATATTGCTTATAGAAGAGTGACGATTCTTGATGCAGCGGCGTCTGAGGGATTCAGCTTAGGCTTGTGCCCTTTATACGCTGAAATCCCTCCAGATTCCTTGAATCTTTTATTGATGTTCTGCACCGTAGAAGGTGACACATCTAAATCCCTTCCTATCTTTCTTTGAGGAACATTGTTTTTAAACATCTTTACTTTCAATGATTTTCCTCACACACACGCTGGAAAACTGGCGGCCGCAGGCCCATCTTTTCTCTTAATGAGCTCAGCCTTTCCTGGATGCAACTTTTGTACCAAATCATGACTGCAATAACCCGTTGACATCAGCAGGTTCAGATTGAATCATTTCATTGTTTTACCTCATCACTAGTCCTGAAATGCAACCACCCCAACTTTTCTTGGGATGTGTTGCAGCATCAGAATTGAAGTGAGTTTATTTTGAACAAAGAATAAAGTTGATGAGGTATCACATCAAATAATGTGCTGCTGTGTTGTTTTCAATGTAATACAGGACACAGATGATTTACACATCACTATATTCAGTTTTAACTTTGATATTACATACCGTCCCAACTGGGGGTTGTAAATAAAGCTACCTTGATTGCCTAACCAAGCAGATGGTGGAAGACATCAGAAGGGTGATGGAGGCCAAACATTCTATAAGTAACACAGGCTCTCCATTGCTATGCCATGCTACTTTGGCTCCATATAACACAGCATATCTACTTCCTAGATTAACTTTCCAACCTTTTAACTTCCCAATCTTTAACAGAAAGGAAAGCCAGCCACTGGTGTATAAGGCACAGCAGAGCACACTTTCTATGCTATCTGGCAGTGTTAACACCTTATGTGATGTGAATGAAATTCTATGGCCTGACTCAGACCAGAGAGATATAGAGAATGATGCAGAGTAGTTGTTTTTATATTTAAGAGTATTTAAAGTTTTTTTTGTAGCTAAGTCAAACATCATTAGCTTATCTTGTGCACATATGACAAATTAAAGGTAAAACATAAAGTGTCTTAGTAAGGTGTTGGGCCACAGTGTGTCACCAGAACCGCTTCACCACAACTTGGCACTGATTCTACTGGTCTACTCGAGGGATGGAACACCATTCTTCCAAAAGATATTCCCTCGTTTAATGTTTTGGTAACTGTGGTGGAGGTGTGTTCCAAAATCTACCATAGTTGTTCAGGAAATTGTACATATGAGTGTCATGTTTGCGTTTAGTTTTGATAAATTAGTTAACTGATTCAGATGTGTCTGTATTACAAATGATTCTGTATTTCATTTGCTGAAAATGCTACAGAAAGGGATTTTAAAGGGCAGTACCGGTATAGCTCTCGTCGAGAGAGGGCACTGCTGTACTGCCCGCTGATGGCCCCCGCAGATTCACATGCAGTACTGCTGCTGGACTGTTGCTGCTGCAGGCGCACACACAGTGGCAGAACAACATCATGGAGACGCTGTGAGAAAAATCAAAAAAGAACAGAAAACCAGAGACTGTTATCTGCTAGCCACTGCATTGCGCATTAGAGCGAGTAGCTATATGATGAAGACGGAAAAGAGAACCATCCATGCCATTATCCTGTCCAAGAGCACTATAGGTACATCCCAAGTCTCTTTAGCTAGGTTTTCACTGTTGTACCTAATGAGTGGTACATCCCGTGCTTCCCTTAACCATCACTTGACACAGCTTCAGAAGATGTCCTACTCTGGGTGAATCCACAGTACAACAATCAGCCAGTAACTGAGACTGTATGAACAGTTGATCAAACAACTGTTGAACAAGCAAAAAAACAAAACAAAACAAATTAGCAAAAATGTGACATCTTCACAGCTTTATACCGCTAAACCTGTTTTGCCTCAAAACCAACAAGTGAAGCCCTTGTTTTACTTCTAAACCAGTGAGTGCGTTTACATACTGTTCATGTAACGCTCAAGGTTGACGAGTGAAGAAGCTGACATTTAACAGTTATGGGAGACAGCTCTGCCAGCACCCTCTGCCTTCCTTCAGTTTGAGTACCAGTCCTGAGGAGTGCCAAAATGTAGTTCTCCCAGAATGCACCTGCAAGGTGAGTGGAAGATAGTGGAAAAAATGGAGAACCCGTAAACGCTTGTCACGGGTTCTCCTTTCACTAGGTTCCTACAGGTACAGTGGATTTTATGATTGTTCCTCAGTCCTCAATCCTTGCTCAAAAGGAATGATCTCATGGTCGAGCGAGGATCCTCAATGTCCCAAAACTGTGCTTGAGGAGTGAAGATCAAGGAAGACGCTGTAGGAGCCCATACAGTAAGTACAGTATACACGAGACCATCCTCTACGAAAGGGTTCTGTGGACTGACACACTCCTTTATCAGAAAGCAGTTGATGACTGGACCCTTCACATGATGGACTGGAGGAAAGGATGTCTCAAATCCCTAATAATGTGTTTCCTTGACTCCTCTCTCCTCACATTTATTCCTTGCATAATATGTGGGCAGGACTAAGACTCAAGTAAAAGTGAGGGAAACCTTTAAGAGACTTAAAATGTACCTTCCCTCTACAGGAAACCACAGAAACAAACATGATCATTTTCTGCAGTTTGTAGTCCTGGTGAAGAGGGTGCAGGTTTTTAATCCAATCAGTTTCTACAGTAGCTGACTGAACTGGTTAGTCCTGCTCTGTTGAATGTTTAGCAGTGTTACTTGAAGGTTGTAATAAATTACTGATTAAACACTGCTCATTAAAAATGTATTACATTACTTTAGTAATTACTCATCAGTAAAAAAAATAATGTTATATTACTCATTATTTTACTTTGATTAATCTCCCCAGCTTCATCAGGTGCCTTTAAACAACTCCAAATCTTCACACCTACTTATATTTAATGTGCAGAAAAAGAAGACCAGACAATGTTCAACCTCCTCTCCTCTCCCCAAGCCCCCTTTGCAGCAAGCTAATATGTACTAGACCAGTCTGTCAACTGAACACAGAGCCAAGCTGTTATCAATGCGCCATCTAGTGTTAACTCCCAGTAATGCCTGTTTCAGACTACATGATTTAAGCATGCTAACAGCCCAACCCAGCGGTCATAGAGTGTCGGAATTGGCAAACAGTGGTTGGTAAACGGTCGATGATGCGTCTGGGATGCCTCCTGATGTCCAAATACAAAGCCTGTTTTTTTTTTTTCTTTCCAGTGTCTAAGACATGGTGGGCCGACACTGACCACTAGAAGCACAGATCGCTCTTCTGTTCACAATATTTTTGGAATACTGGACAGAATGATACTCATTAAATATCAGTGATACAAATAACATTCTAACATTAGCAAGCTGACTTTCACATTTAGCTTTGTGGAGTAGCTACCCTATCAGAGCTAGCTAGCTAGCTTTCATTTTTACTACCAGTAAAACACTGTTTTCCATGAAAGACAGAAAACACATAGGCTGCTGCCCTCTTCATGTGACCCAAAGATGGGTCCACCCTCATTTCTTATGCCTTCCCGAAAACAAGCAGCCAGTTTCACACACACCACAGACACTATTCTGTGTTTACTCCTGGGCCCTTGCAGGGTACAAACATGTAGTCTGTCATATCCCTCGTCAAAGTAATAGTAGTTAGTTTAGTAGTCATAGTGAAAACGTTCATGTTACAGTTAAGAAATCAAATGTTTTTTAATGTTCTGAGCTTATAACAACAACATTTACCTTATGTATATCATCCTTTAGCAGTGTGCCACTTGTCATTATGATTTGTCTCAGCACTGTAAAGAAGAAAACATCTGTGTGACTGCACCAAATTTAGGACCAGTTACAAAAGACTGATTAAGACTAGGGCAGCAAGGCACCTCTGAGGGCTGAAAGACAAGTATCCTGATTGGCCAGAGGGTCTCCTTTCCTCTGCAGTGACGGGCCCCCTGCATCTGCTATGACCAAAGGTTTCGTCCTCCGAGGGCCTGGTTTTCCTCCAGGAACCACGTCAGCTGATAGACCTGCCCGGAGCTGGAAAAAAGGTCCACACAGCACAGAGAGACAAAGGGAGCAACAGAGACAACATTTAAGCTATGTTTACATTACATAATCAAGTGGCCCACTGTTGCTGCCAACTCTTTTTCCTCCAAGTGACCCAGAACTCTGATCTTTTCACAAAACATGTGAACAAATCATATTAGATTTTTTCATATCAGAGTTGAGTTGCAAATGTGGTCTTAGATTCAAATCATATCTGATTTCTAAGCAAGCGACCATTGTCAGAAGGGTCAGATTAGACTTCCTGTGCTTTTTTTTTTTTTAAACAGGTCACTCCTCTGCACATAATACCTGTCATGATCATTCAGTGGCAGCCCCTCACAGGCTGGTTAAAGTAAACACAGAGGAGACTCACCTTGACAGACTCCGCCCCTGGTGTGATGTCACTGAGTAGGTGATTAAACAGGAGTTCTAAATGGCCTGGGCCTCCTTGAAGAATGCTTGCAGAGGCTCCAGCCACTTGAACCCAGAGCTCTAAGGTTCTGTACACTGATGCCCGAACTGAACTGTGGAATGAAAGGAAACACACAAGAAACAAATGCTTCAACTACCTATCAAATTATTTCTCCTCCTTCCAACTCCCTGCTAGCTCCCCAGCTTTATCATACTGTATATCCCAGATAGTTTGACTAAATGTACACTTCACATTCATCAGTGTGTACCATTCATACACATAGTAAATGTAGGCCTTTTAAAATTAATCAATTTTAACTGTGCCACAACAAAAGAGACAGTAATTTAAACTGACAAGCAGTGAACAGGACACAGATATCAAGATAAAGCAGTGTAAAGCCATTTTCAGATAGAATGCGGTGGGCACTGTGCTCCGCTGTCAAATTCCGATATTATGGAGAAGGTTAAAACAGACTTGAACACAGAGTTGTAGAACACCGTCAACAATGTGCTACTCACTCCAAACCATTTAACTTATACACTAGGGGTTAGTTTTTATTAGTGAAGTATAAAGATGAGGTATGGAACCTGTACAGTTACCTGTAGGCTCTCTGCTGTCCCAGAGTAGCTTCAGGTAGAGGCGTCCAGGCAGAGAGGGTTTGAGAAAATAGCCTCTGTAGTACTGTAGCGTACTGAATCATGCCACTATGTACACTGTAATTCACACAGTACAGACAGTGTCAGGAACACACAACCATCAATGCCCAATAACACTGTACAGGAAAACATGCTGCTCTCTTCAGAACGAGTCATTTAATGGATAATATACAGCTCTGTGATTTCAAAAAACAAAGCAAACTAAATAACATAACTGAGATCCAGCCAAGGAATACAGTCCTGCAAAAACTGTCCTACATTCTATTTTATAAAACATTTTCTGTTTTAAATGTTCACAACATTTATTCATATTTTTGTCAGTCATCTGTAAAACACTTTGAATTGCACGATCCTGTTTGAAAGGTGCTATACAAATAAGGTTGTGGTTATGTCATCACAGAGACGATGTTTTAAAGACTACAAACCTACAGGCACCCTGTGTCTGTGTGTGTCGGTTAGTACTCACGCTGTGACAAGAGCTGCCAGGACCGCCAATGTGTTGATGTGTATAATGGGCAGGACCAGCATCCTCACACTTCCATCTCCGGTTAAATTCTGACACAGAGAACCAAATATGAATGAGCTGGGATTGATATCATATGTTTGACATACATTTTATAAACATTTATGCAAAAGCACTGGCTGATGGTATACCACCACTGTTTGTTAATAGTTATTGTGTATATATGAATGCTCACTATGCTCTTGGAGCTGACGGCAAGGGCTCGACACACCAGGTTGAGTATTGGTCTGACAGGCAGACGAACAGCTGAGGATGGATCCAACCTGACAAGAGCAGACCAGAATAAACACCTGTAATCCTAGGACTGTCATTTCCAAAAACCCTTTTACTACTTTGCTTGGCATTTAGTTTTTATCCTTGTTGATATGTGAGAAAAAGACCAGTGAATGCATTGCACAGTGGCTTCAGAAAGTATTCAGACCACTTCACTTTTTGCACACTTTGTGTTGAAAATTTAATTGTAAAATTTGCAAAACTGCCATTTTAGCTCATCAAACATCACCCAACAACCCATAATAACAAAGTGAAAACATATTTTAAGAAATCATAGAAAGTTTATTAAAAAATCTAAAACTGGAATCTTTTATTTACATAATACAAATACCTTTACAAAGTAAGGTGTAGATCTTACTATTATTATTATAGAGGAAAATCCTAACAAATCCCCCTTAAGCAAGACTCACTGTGGCAGTTCAAATTGGTTACGTGCATTCCACTTAATTTAATCAAAATTTAGATCTGTCTAGATAACGACTGGAGTCCACTTGTACCAAACTGACTTGTTTGGGCACAGAACAGAAAGGTAAATGCCTGTGTATGTAAGGTCTTACAATTTTCACTGCTTATCAGGAGAAAAACCAGGGCTATGAAGTCCAAGGAATTATCTGTAGACCTCTGTGAATTTTGCTGAGACAGATCAGGACAAAGGTATGAAATAATTTCTAAAGCTTTGAGTTTTCCCAGGAGCATGGTAGCTTCAATAAATGTGAAATAATAACTTTTCCTAGAACTGGCCATCCAGCCAGTCTAAGTAACTGGGCAAGAAGGCCTTTGTCACAGAGGTGATGAAGAACCCAACGGAGTGTGTTCACATGCATTTAAGTAACCTGGATACAACTGGCTTTCTCCAATAAGATGTCTTCTTATTGATTATGTAAACAAGAAACATGCTTATTGTAAACAGAGTATTGGATTAGAGAAACTGGATTTCTCCTGGAGAATGCACATTTCTCTTGCATGCATATGTAACTCCCAGTTATTCCCTGCAAAGGTACAGTGCCTATAGAGGTATTCACACCCTTTGGGAGGGGAGGGGACAGGAGCTTTTCAGCATCACTTAGAGACAGGATGTTCTTGATTTTGGCAATACTGCGCAGGCGAAAGAAGGCAGTTCTACAGACTTGGTTTATGTGTGATTTAAAGAGCCCATGGCATGCTTGTCTGTGTTTTTTGAATCATCAACAATGTTACAATGGTAAATTATCATCTTAAATGTGACTGAAAGCTCAAAAAACAAGGTGTAAAGTATGTTGTCAAAGGTTTTTTTGTTTATGCATTGTCATGGCTCCCTGACCGGCAGCAGGAGGGGGGTGGGTGCACAAATTATTCTCTTGTTTTCAGGAGGAGGCTCTCCTTTTGATATTGGGTTTTATCATTCTGAAATAATTATAGACTATTTGGAATTATTATGGGTGCAAAGATATCTAGAGGTTACCAAGATTAAAAATTAAATGGCTGGAAATAAGCATGCCATGAGCTCTTTAAAGGACATATCCTGGTCAAAAATGACTCCAAGGTTCCTCACAGCAGTACTGGAGGCTGGGGCTATGTCATCTAGAGTAACTATATGGTTAGATAGCATATTTCTAAGATTTCAAGGCCTAAGTACAATAACTTCAGTTTTGTCTGAGTTTAGAAGTAAACAATTACAAGTCATCCAGGCCTCATGACCGACGACTATACTACAGACTATACCCCAGGGAGTCCATCCCTTGCCTTTATGGCCTACCCAAAATACACAAGGAATGGGCCCCACTCAGACCCATTGTCAGCAGCATCAACTCTGTGACTTACAACATAGCCAAGCACGTGGCCCCCATTCTGGCTCCTTTGGTGGGAAACACAGAAAACCACATAATAAACTCCCAGGACTTTGCAAGGAAAGTCCAACAACTGCAGCTGGAGCAGGACGAGACCATGGCCTCATACAGTATGTCACATCCTTGTTCACTTGCATCCCCACCACAGAGGCTGTCAGGGCGGTGAAGAAGAGACTGCTGAAGGATGACACGCTAAACAACAGGACTAACCTCACCCCAGACCATGAATGCAACACCAGTTAGTCAGAACTGATGAAGCCTCTTGGATGAGAGGTGAAACGTCTTCGACCTAGAAATCTAGTCCAGTTGATTTTTTCTAAGTTTTTTCAGCTTACTATGACCTGGATGACTGAGAATATCTGCACAGACATTTTGTACTTAAGAAATTTTAGTCTTTGATTTTGTATAAAATTGCAAAACATGTTTTCACTTTGTCATTAGGGGTTACTGAGTGTACTTATGGGTAAAAATGGCACACATCTATATAAAAATCAAATCTACAACATGAAGTGTGCAAAACTAAGTGGGTCAAGGTAATTTCTGAAGCCACTACGTGCTAAATACTTTACTTTGCTCCAAGAGTGTCTAAGATTTTTAAGATTAGTTATTCCTCTGTTCCTGTTACATATACTGTCAACGTCTACAACTGATAATAACATTCTGATTGATTTTATTTAGAGTCAAAAGGAGTTCTTTGATTGACACTGGCCAGCACAATCCTGCCATCCATGTGGTGTACTACAGGAAACATCCTCCATAATGAGATCATAATCTGGTTTTCACCATTTGTGGAAATTATAAATCAGGACATCCTGAGTCATTTAAGTTCTATTTGGAACACTCCAAGTGGGCTATTTTTTGTCCTCTCGTCTGTCCAGCTAGTGCCATAAAGCCATAGGGTTGCAGATTCTGCTATCTTACAAATAAATAATCTTCAAGGAGTGGGCATTAGGTTCTTTCTCATCTTCATAAGCAAAGCTCATTTTACCCAGTTATAATTTTACTCTTGACAGCCAGATCACAATAGTCTTAATCTCTTAGTGAAAACCTCTAGACAGTTTTAACTTGGTGTGTGTGTGTGTGTGTGTGTGTTGTACCTTAGTGTGTGTTTGAGTGCCAGGCAGACCGCTGTGTATCTATGCTGGAGCTGCAGCAGCAGCAGGGGATCTGATTGGTCAAGAAGAGGAAAAGCCAGCTCCACTCCCAGACCTTCATACTTCACCATTTCATCTGTCTCAACAAATAGCAATCAGGTCTTAGCAAACTGCTTCATCAGAGTACAATAGACATGTAAAATTCCACCTCTATCCAAACAATATTCTGAAGTGTTACAACAAGGACTTTAGACATCTCCAAATAGGAAAAAGTTAACTGACTTTCTCCTAGTGGCTTCCTAGCAGATATCTACATTTTCTGACAAACAGATGGGTGACAAATTCAAAGGAAATGAGCTGGTCCTGTTTAACTCAACTCAATAAGTATTTTCTGCACACAAATATATGTAAAACCAAAAGGAGAGAAGAAAAAGAAAAGAAAGAGGAACAAAAAGGAGGGTTAAATTTTTTTTTACCATCTTTGAGCTCTCTGCATTCCTGTTTCCCCGTTTTATTTTCTTCTATATTACTTTTTTTTTACTATTTTTATTATTTAGTTTTCATATTACTAAAGTAGTCGACGTGGCTGTGCAGTAGACAGTAATAGATAACACTAGTATTTATTATTGTTAATTATCAATAAATGAATAACTATTTTAGGACAGCTATTTTATTTATTATTGCACATTTATTGTATTTTTTCTTTTCTTTCTGTTTATTTACTCAACCTATCCCACACAACCAACTATTACTTTATTACCATAACATATTGCATTATAACTGTATGGTAATACTGACAACACATTCAGTCAATGATACACAATTAAATGCAAGCTCAGTATACAAGTTCAATTGTTTATTTGGCCCCAAAGAGGGGGGTGTCAGGCCATGCCATCATAAATCTTCAAAGCCCCACAATAAGCAACACCATTTTCCAGAGCTAGCCTACCTTAAACACAAAGCATCCCTGAACCCTGTCCTCACCCAAGCAAAGAGCAGATATGTGGATTGACACCCAGCGTCTGCATTGTATTTGCTCAGGTTAAGCAGTGGCTGGTCCAACTGGCTTGTAACGGCAGTGAGCTCTGAGAGCCAGGTCCGCTCAGTTGTCCAACCACTGACACTGTTCTACCAAGACTGTCAAACAAAAGAAGACTATTAACAATTCCAGTGAGTCTGTAACTATATTATCACCAATCCTAATATAAGTTCTGTGTGGGTGCAGGAGTGACGGCAGGTCTACAGGGCCATCGGGTGGGCATACTCTAACTGGTGTTTCATTGAGTTGGGCCCATGATGCCGAGAAGGATCAACAGTGTGTTCCAGCGTTCAAGAACCACCCCCCTCTTTTACTGCACCCACACACCCAACACAACCCTCCGTCTACTCAGGCTGTCACCAAACAGTCACTAGCAAACATTTCAACTGCTGTTCTAGCCACCAAACATTTCAAGCAGCTCACCACATAACCACCCAGACTTCCGTTTCCTTTTATACTACATCAGAACCCACCCTGGGTTAGTATTCATTCCAACAAACCAGCCAAACTTCTACTATGCCTTCATGTTAGCTCACTCATGCTAACACCAGGAAGTAGGCCTCAAGCCTGCTGCATGTATCAAACGCTTTTATTAAGCCTGTTCTCTTATGCTAGTCTACTTCAACTTACGTAAGTCATAATCCTTACATATGTTGCTATTTATAAATCACTTGCCTATTTTTACCTCCTTTTCACACACCTTTCTTCTGCTCCAGAGCCACTCACTGGACCTAGCTGTGGTATCAGCTATATTCATAATTACCTGTCTTAGGCTCTACCATTTTATACCTAACTTTCCTAGCAGAGAGACAGCCGAACTGGTTACAAATCCCCTACAACCAACTTCCACAGGGTGGACTTCGACTTTCCAGCCATGCTCCTCTGCCTCCATGGCCAACTCTGTGTATTTCAGTTTCTTCCTCTCATAAGCTACATCTGCAGCATCCTCCCAGAGAACTAAAAGCTCAACAAAATACACAGTCCACTATGCTTCTGAACACAACACAAGGTCTGAGGTTAGTGCTGACCATCTTTTCTGGTCTGAGGTTAGTGCTGACCATCTTCTCAGGAATTATGAGCCGATTCCCTAAATCTACTTTCATTTGCCAATTTCTCCCTGCCTCTAGCTGGCCTGCATCCCACCTGTTCAAAATGACTTGCTTCCTGCTTTTGTCACCCTCATGGACAAACAAAATCCCTTCGTTTCTTCTTCTCCTCCATTGAGTTTACCTCTGAGTGCCTCCTTTCAGTAGCTGCTGCTAAACATTTCAACACTTGATCACGACTCCAGGTGTATCATCCTTGAGCCAGGCTTGTTTTTACACCCTGAGAGGATGAGCTGAAGTGATGCTGAACAGAAGGGCCATTTGGGACCTCTACTGTCCATCTATTCAGTTTTTGGGGAGATGGAAGCACATCGTAAGTTGCAGCTAGAATAAATCTAATCCTTTTTGTCTCCATGTCCCACATTTCGCTCCAACTAAAGTTTCTTCATATCTACATCTTTCCATCTCACCCAGTCCCTGCTGAGCCTGGGTGACAACCTTTGCACCTCTACTTGCCTCTTAATCTCCTCAATAACCATTTTCCTCCTGTGAGCTGCTGCTGCTTTGCTCACAGAAGGTTGTGATGTGCTTAAACCAAAACCACCATGTCCATGCTGTACCTACGCCAGAATATCCCTCTGTTTAAGAGCTGCCTGAGCCTGCAACACTGCCTCCTTTGGATTCCACTCCCTCCCTACTGAGACTGTTGATGCTGCACTCTGCACCACTAAATCCCTGGATTCTGATGCCATTATCTCTAGTCTAGCCTTAGCGCATTTAAATTCCTCTCTTAAACTGGTTATAAGGAGCTCCAAAATCCCTTTTCTGTGCAGGGCCACAATGCTGAGGCAGCGCAGAGCTTTCAGCCCTATTTAATGTATGTGTTAAACATTCTCTCTAGCTTCTGTACCTTAGAAATTGGTGAATCACACATTGCCAGTGGCCATAACCATCGTGGCAAAAGACCAAACTGCAGCCACCACAGTTTGAGTTTGCCTGGGAGTCCTGAATCTGCTCTTTATCACTAAGAGCCGCATCATGCCAGCTACCAGCTTTGACTGGCTTCTCTAACATGGTTGGAATCAGCTCATCATATATACAAAATCTTAAAACAATGTATTATTCATATTCTCATTGTTATTACTATTATTGCAGACAATATAACTATTATTGTTTGCATTTTTATTTGCATAAGAATACATGTATATGCATGCACCTATGCATATGTGACTATGTGTATAGTATATATAATCATGGTAAAAAGAAAGCACACTCCAATTCTATGTTTTTATTCATAGGGACTCAAAAACTATTGTGCAGACCTCACCAACCTCCAGAAACAAATAAAAAAACCTCAGTTGACAAAAAAACAAAACAAAAAACAGATTTCAATATACGCTTACTGTTTGCCAAAAGTAAACCAACATTCAGAAACCAGGTGGGAAAATAAAAAAGCAGAACTGTTTGTCAGTTTGGTGTTCTGGAGTACTGAGGTGTGTCTACATCATGCCAAGAACAAAGGACATCAGCCATGACCTCAGAGAAGCAACTGTCTCTGCTCATCAATAGGGGACACATTATAAGGCCATCTGCAAACAGTCTGAGAAGCATCATTCTACGGTGAGAAAGACTTTACAAATTCAGAGCCTACAAGACTGCTGCCAATCTTCCCAGCAAATTCAGTCCAAGTTCAGATGGTTTAATGGTGAGAGATATGAAGACAAACCCAGGAGCTACATTACATGACCTACAGGCATCTGTAAGCACATTAAATATTTATGTTCATGACAGCACCGTTAGAAAAAGACTGAACAAATATGGTTTTCACAAAAAGATATCTAGGAAAAAGTCCCTTCTCTCCAAAAAGAATATGGATATACTGTTCTGATACATTTCTGTAAATACTTTATTGATAGATCTTAGGAAATGTTCAAATAATTTGACATACTAGTTTTTGATTTTCATGAGCTGTAAGTCATAATCAACAAAATGAAAACAAAAAAGGCTCAATACTTCACTTTGTGTAATGAATCCAGAATATGAGTTTCAGTTTTTGAATTAAATGACTACAAAAAAAAAAAAAATTCCATGATATTCAAATTTTGTGATGCACCTGTATTAGTATCAAAATATAACCTAAAGTGCCAAGAGTAAAAGTAGGTCTTGGCATATTATTGGATTACTAATGCATTATTGTGTTCATCACATTTAATGTTGCAGCTGGTAAAGGCAGAGTAAATTTTAATAACATTACTTCCACAGGGCTCCAGACTAACATTTCATACTGGTGGCACCACCTCTGTTTTACAATGTAATGCAAAAGAATCTGTATTTTTCATAAATCATCTTAAATAACCTTACCATCCAATGTGCACAGCCTGTATTTATAATGAAATTCAAAGGGAGAAAGAGAAATTGAACTTATTAAATAGGAAAACCACTTCCAAATTTCTACTTCTTTTCATATCACTGTAGTGCTCTATAGCCTAGCAGTCAATATGATGATAATGATGACACTGATGATGATGATGATTAGGATATTATATTTCAATTGAAGTATAAACTGATGAATTGTGCAGATGCTTTGCTGTCTGTGTAGCTACATGATTTATTCTAAAATGTGATTTATTCACATTTTTCTTCTGAAGCATTTCTGCTCTTTGGTGATGTCTGTGTTGGACTTCATGCAAAGTTCTCACTCACCTGGCTACTGCCAGCTCATTTTTGGTATAAAGTTAGTAGCCTCCTACTTAAAGGACTTGATGGTGGATTTCAGAGCTACTATCTTCAAACTGGGACTTCACTAGATATGAGTGGCGCGTATACTTAAGTGTTTGATTCGTGCCATCCACATTGATTCCAACCTCGCCAGAACAGCCGACATTGGAACAGCACATGGGGTATGTTATAGTCGCATTGTGAGTTCCTATGATGAAATTCACACAACTGAAATGAGCCTGGGATTTCAATTTTTTACTTTTCAGTGCAATTTTGATACAACCTTCCATGGGTTGTTGATTTTGGATTCCATTGACCATTATGTCATTTTGTTTTGAAAAAATTATACAGTGTTTATTAGAAAATCGATTGACACAGTAAACTAGACTAGGGTTACCTAAACTAGATGAGGAAATTTATCAGGAAGGGTGGGTCTAATAAAGACACACTTTATAGTTGCATTACAGATAGTGTTTTTAGAACTTGACTCACAGTAGGAACCAAAGTCAGAATATCTTCACCTCTGCTGCTTCAATTTTTATCAGTTTTAAATCTTTCTCTTGCAACTCCCTCTTGCAATGCTTAATCACTGGAGTCTCTATACATTACCAGGTGACTAGCAGCACATTGGCTTAAACAAAATTTTAAGGCTGGTCCCTGCTATTCATAAGACTCCCCCTCTCCATATCAAAACACTGATATTGATATTTGTGATGCTTTGTTATTATATCACTCACAATTCAAAATTCAGCATTATGTACCATATAAAATCTAAGTATGCTTGCTGTCTGTGTGGGGCTAGGTTTATGTGTTGCTATTATTTAAAAAACAACCACAATAAATTACATAACAAAAAAATTAGAAACAGACCCAGGTTCTACAGAAAAATTCAACAATCACTTATAAAAATAAAATAAATTAAACACTGTACCTGTTTCCGAACCCTGATAGATCTGAGCCAACAGGTTATTGGCTGAGGCCAATAAACAGTGAATCTGCTTAGTCCAGCCCTCAGCTCTGCCAGCACTCACTCCTCTGTCCAACACACCCCCCAAACAAGGCAGGCGACCATAACACTGACAAGCCATCTGACAGAATGACAGTGAGAGATGCAAAAATGTTAAAAAGCCTGAAGAAAAACTGCTTTAATTGTTATATTTTGCTTCACTTGTTGAGACTGTGCTGTACTTTTCTGCACATAAATCGAGCTCAGTATTAAAAAAATCATATACATTTAATATAAATTCAAATAGATAGATGTAGCCATCTTAAATTGCTGGCTGGACCGCGGTGGAACCATAGTCAACTCTATGCTACAGAAAAGAGACAGACACTCTTAGGCTCTGTTACTCATTTATGCTCTCGTGACTAGTACCCAGGTTTTTCTGAATTTCAGGGCCTGTTGTGGCCAAAAAGACACACTTTCGTCTAAAAATTACACTCCTACATAGCCTATGCAACTACACTGCAAATGTTGAAACGCTTTGTAGTGAACATATTGGGTCATTAGATTGTATTCCGATGCAACATAACTTTAACTCTTGAATGAAGTGCTGCATTTTCCTACAATACAGCAAGAGATAAAAGTGGAGAAGGGAGAATCATGGAGGCACAATAGGCGATGTCACATCAGCGGCTCATGTTCGGTTTTGAATTCTGCTCTAATGTTTCATTTGAAACAGCTTTTCAGTTTTGCTTTCTCTAAACCAAGTGCTGTGAGCAGCACCTCTGCAGGAAAGTTTAGGACTTTAGCTCTGAACACACTCATCGGATATCACTTCAGTTTTTCTACTCTTGTTCCTCCACAGGTTTATCTGCTTGATCTGTGCGACAATGTCTGTGCAGCGCGGCTTTAGTGCCTGTGTGTGCGCACGCATGTGGTACTGTGCTTCATTTGATGTGTTTCTTAGATTACACTAATAGCTCGTTATGTATGGGTTTTTAGTTCACAAAGTAGGCACTGGCTCCGACTTAAATGGTAGTAAGAGCAGATCTCCCAGTCCGCTGACGGGAACTACATGCCCAATGAAAATTACTAAGCTGGGAAGTGCAATTCTGATTTTTGTTGATATTCTGTCTCTATCCTTTAGAATAAACCTATGATAAAAATTATAGACCTTTCATTTCTTTGTAAGTGGGCAAATCTACAAAATCAGCAGGGGATCAAATAATTCTTTTCCTCACTGTAGCTGTGGATTAGACCTCCACAATGTTCAGGAAGAATTTTAGACCATTCGTCCTTATAGAACTGCTTCAGCTCCAACTGACATTTAGTGACATCAGAAGCCTGGCGTTGCCATGACTTTTTTGGGTGTGTTTAATGGGTGTGTTCAATAAAGACATGAAAGGTCATGACTTTTTGTGTTGTATCAGCTTAGAATGATTGTGTTTGTTGATATTTGTGACTTTGGTGACGATCAGATCACATTTATGCAGAAAACTGCAAAGAGTGCCATTACTTTGTCTTGCAATTGTATATACACTGTCCTGTCTGAGTGACAAGACAGGACTGATGTAATCGCTTCAGCTGTTATGGTGTTACGTTTGCAAGCAATATGATTCTTTTCAACTTCTCTTTGGTAGAAAGGAAAGGATCAGTCTTTTTTTTTTTTAATCTTTGTGGCCAAATTTGACTGCTTGCTCTAAATCCATGCCACTAAGCGAGCAGTGGTGAAGTGTGAGTGAAAAGAGTGAGCAGCGCAAGAAAAAAAGCAGTCAATCGGATAAATAAAACATTTTCTGATTGTTTTGCAGTGGTTATGTTCTAAAGCACAAATAAACACGGCTACAGTTTCACACAACCCTGCATGAAGGACAGAAAAGGTGAGAAGCACAACCTCTTGTGTTTTCTTGTTTGTGCTTTCCATTTTGGAAAGGAAATAGGCTCCCAGCTTGTCCTAAAGGAGGAAAAAAGACAACACGTTTCTCATTTTTCCTCAAATAATTTAAGTGAAATATAGATAATCTTAAAGTTATTTATAACTAGCTTAAAAGTTATTATATTGAGAAAAATCTCCTCCACTTCCATCTTCCTTGTGTTCTTTCTCCATTAGTTCATCTTACCCGTAAGGATCCACAGGCTCTAGGATAGTAGGTCATACAGGCTGTCATCCCCTCCATGGCTGCCAGCTCACACTAAGCTCACAGAAGGAAAAAGAAAAATGGGGTTCAAATGGTTAGTATAAAAGGCTGCAACAACCGGGTTATTTTCACTGTCAATAAAAACCCTGCTAACATTTTCAAATAATCAATCGTTTTGTGCCAGAAGAAATAAATGTCTCAAAAAATATCATGGTTTCATGGTATTAAGGTACACAGTATTACATAATTATTATTATTGTTATAAGCAACAACGACCATCAAAGTAATGAAAACACAAGGGTCTTTTTTTTAATGCAAGTGACCGTGCTGCTTGATTGAGCTGGATCGCAGCAATACACTGACCCTAAAGAACAAACAGAATTATAAACATGAAAAGCATAAAAAGCATAATAGCATGTTATATAACAAAGGAACTATTCACATTGTTTATTTAAGGAGCCCATGGCTGCTCATTTTGCTCATTTCCAGCCATTTATTGTTTAATCTTGGGTACCTCTACATTAGCTTTGCACTCCTTGTAACGCTAAATAGTCTGTAATTATTTTATAACATTAAAACCAAATTTGGAGCCTCTTCCTAAAAACAAGAGATTAGTTCGTGAACGTGGACAGTGAGACGAACCGCAACAGCATTAATTAATTTGAGTTCCTCCTCCATAGATAAGTAAACAATGGTAAATGTACCGATGAAAAGAGATGTGTAACACTTGTAAAACTTCTGACAATAGTGAGACATGCCATCACAATGCTCTAAATGATTACCACAATAGTTGCTAATTTACTGGTCAGCACTGCCCCAACACACTGCAGAAGTAGAAAAAAATTCTCACATACTAGACTTTGTTTCGGGATGTCATGCAACGTCACAAATGTGGCGTCAGTCATCATTTACAATGGCACGCTATGAGATAAAATGACCGTGTGGTTGTCGCATCTGATGCCCTGTATGACTGTCGAGCAGGGCTATTATCAGTCTTAAATCATGTAGTCAGAACCAAGCATAAAACCAGCTCATAGACTTCGCCAGATTTATCTTGTTTTTCTACAAACACTTGTGCTATAATTTGGAAGATGCTATAATCACATAAACCTACTACATATGATTTTAATTTTCAGTTAAACAATTAATTAGTTGTTTCAGCACAAACAAATCTTTAAAAAAATTCAACAATCCACACATTGCTTTAGAGTTTGCTTTAAATTGATGCTCTATGTGGCTCTTCAGTCAGCAATAACTTGTCCCTGCAAAATAAAATTTTCCACTACCTTCCACACCTTGTTCCCTCACCTCTGTCTTGAGGCTCAGCAGAGATGTCAGGAAGCCCAGGATGTAATTGAGTCCAACCTCTCTGGCCAGCTCTGCTTGCTGGGATGAGTACTGCAGCAAATCCTTTAGAATGTTCATCGTTAGCTGGATAGTCTGAACTGGAGCCTGAGACTAAAAGACAATTCACACAGGAGAGAGGATGGGGGAATAAGAATCAGAAAAGAGGAAGCTGGGCTATGTAAAATTTCAAGTTTACAATTGGACGTAATTCAGGTTTTACAGATGAGGCAGACTAACAGATTTGAGCAACACAAACAAGAATGTGTTTATCTATGCCTTATACCTGTATGACCTGCTGCAGGGAGCGTAGCCAGGAAAGGCAGTGTTGCTGGAACAGATCACTGGAACTGTCTTTAACCAGCATGGAGAGCAGACAGAGCCCCTCAAACCTACTCTCACAAACCACAGACACACATACACGGTACAAAGGAGATACAGAAATAATGATTCGATAATATCACTGAGACCTTCACAGTGTTTGAGATATTTAAATGACACCCTACCCTGTCTGAACATAAATGGACTTTACTGAATCGTTGTCTCATAAAAAGCTACACCAAATAAACGGTGTGAAGTAGCATCTGTGTGTATTTTAAGTGAAAATATAAAATCTGTTGTTTGGGCTACTTTTTGGCACTTAGCAAGTCACATGACACTTTCAACGTTAGTGAAAAATATTTTAATAGTTCATGTTTGCATTTGCTATTTAAAGCAACATTAGTACAGATAACGCAATACGTATGATAACGTTAATATAATAGCTAAAGATACGAACGAGACAATAATCTTGTAACAACTTGACCACTCAGAAGAAATCATTTCTCACCTGGTTTTGCTGGAACCCAGTTTGGCATTGCTGAAACCCACGATACCCCCGAGGGCGCTGGAGCCCTGTATTAAGAAGCAAAGGTCATAACTGGGAAGCAAGTAAGGCAAAACATATTTAACAGCTACAGCAAAACCTGGGCCTCTGTTATACACTGTCTCCAGGTGTCAGCTCAAGATGGACAATAAAGCGTGTAGCAGCTGCAGCACAGCCACAGCAGGCTAGCTTCTATGCTAACATACTTATTCAGGCGGGGCCCTACCTGTGTCGGGAGCACGCCATATTCTCTATAGCTGGCCAACAGAATAGGTAAATACTCTGGGCGGTGTTCTTTTAAAACCGACACCAAACCCTCTGTTAGTCGCATAGCAGATGGGCCATGCAGCCAAGGCGATGTAGCCATCTTTCCTCTCGACCAAGCGAACGTCACTACTGTGCGACTGCGTGACGTCATTTAGTTGTTCTATGTTCTGCTACCTTGTAAGAGTGTAAGAGGCAAATGAGTTCGGGTTTAACATTCCACTGTGTACGCTGACCTGAGTTGTTTGGATTAAACTGTATGTTATTGTGCCGTAAAACTTAACAGAGCTGCTGACAGTAGCCGTTCCCTGCCTACTGATGGCTAATGAGCGACTCAGAGCTCTGGAGGATGTGGAGAAGGAGATAGCGATGATCCTGCAGTGTGCTGGTGAGGACTTAACGCTAATATCGCAAACGTAAACATCATTGCACGATTTAGACTAACTATATGCCTACATTGCTGTAGTTGATAGTAGCTATCACACAGCTTTAGCAGGTTCAGGTCCAATAAGGAGAATTTTATTTGGATCCCATGTAACGATCTTTTATCATAATGTCACATGTAGTTAGCGTCATGTTTTTATATTTGAGGTAGAACACTGAAATAAAGAAAAACACATTAATCAAAGCTGTAATGATGGGTATGTTTGTATTAACAGCAATAGATGAAATTACAGTACAATATATTGGCAAGAAGGTAAGACGGTAGGCTATAATTTTGAAATACAACTTGTTAAGTTATGAGATATTGATGAAGAAAATATTTTTTTGAGTTCTATATCATCATCATTCTCTATAAAGAATCTGTCACTTAAACAGACAGATGAAACCAGCAATGTCTGAAAGACATGGGATGTGGGACAGGGGATGTGTGGTGGCCTGAAGATTACAGAAGCAAGCTTGTGATCACAAGTTCACGGTTCAAACCCTAACTGTAAGCTTTGTCAAAAAGGAAAGTCTTAAGTCTAATCTTAAAGGTAGAGAGGGTGTCCACCTCCCGAACTGAGACTGGGAGTTGGTTCCATAGGAGCGGAGCTTGATAGCTAAAGGCTCTGCCTCCCATTCTGCTTCTGTGGACTCTAGGAACCACAAGTAAACCTGCACTCTGAGAGCGAAGTGCTCTGTTAGGATGATAAGGCTCTACGAGGTCTTTAAGATACGATGGAGCCTTGTCATTAAGGGCTAGGAGAAGGATTTGGAGAAGGATTTTAAATTCTATTCTGCATTTTACAGGGAGCCAGTGGAGAGAAGCTAATATAGGAGACATCTGATCTCTCTTGCTAGTTGCAGTCAGTACTCTGGCTGCAGCATTTTGCATACAGTTAATCTGTATGCAGCAGGTCATACAGATTAACTGGGGGCTTTTAGGGAATTACTGGGACATAGAGACTTGGTGTATGTGTGATTTAAAGGACATATCCTGGTCAAAAATGACTCCAAGGTTCCTCACAGTAGTACTGGAGGCCAGAGCTGTCATCTAGGGTAACTATGTGGTTAGACAGCAGATTTCTATTGTTTTCAGGCCAAGGTACAATAACTTCAGTTTTGTCAGAGTTTAGAAGTAAGAAATTTTCTGTAATACATCTGTAAGTCTCTGTAATAAGATGCTGTGGTGTCAAAAGCAGCACTACATGCACCCTGTATGTTACTGTAGACATGGTCCAGTGTATTCAGTCTATTAATTTAGATGTAAGAAATTACAGGTCATCCTGGCCTTTATGTCTTTAAGACATGGCTGAACTTTGACCAATTAACCTGATTCATCTAGGTTCACAGATAAATATAACTGAGTATCGTTTGCATAGCAATGGAAATTTATTATGTGTCTGATAATATTGCCTAAAGGGAGCATGTATAAAGTGAAGAGAATTGGACCTAACACAGAGCCCGATGGAATGCTATGACTACAGTCTGCTCGGAAGATTCATCATTGATATGAACAAACTGGAATCTAGCTGATAAGTAAGATTAGTGCAGCTCCTTTATCCTCAATAACATGTTCAACTATCTGTAATAAGATGCTGTGACCAATGGTGTCAAAAGCAGCAGTGAGATATAGGAGGACAAGTATGGAGACAAGTCCTTTATCTGAGGCTAGGAGAAGATCATTGGTGACTTTCACCAGTGCAGTTTCTGAACTATGATGGACTCTAAATCCTGACTGAAAATCCTCAAACAAATCATTCTTGTGCAAGTGGTCACATAACTGCTTTGCAACAGCTTTTTCAAGGATTTTAGAAAAAACTGGAGATTGGATATTGGTCTATAATTAGCTAGGACACCTGGGTCAAGAGTAGGCTTTTTGAGTAACCTTACAGTAATCTTAACAGCCGGATGGGGTCTAAGAGACATGTTGATGATTAAAATGAATCAATTGTTGAGGTCAGCTCAGAGAGATCTATGGAGGGGAACCAAATATAAATGAGGTCTTATATCTTTCCAAAGCTGTTATATTTGATGATCTGTGAGAGTTGTGAGAAGGATATTAAGCTCAACAGCACTGTGGCTCTTTGTTAGCCTCTCTATATTGCCGAAAAGAAACCTGGGGTTGTTCTTAGTTTCCTCTATCAGTGATGAATGATATGCAGTTCTAGCACTACAAAGGGCTTTTTTAAAATATGTTATTAAACTATCTTTCCATCCTATTATTGAAAATTGTTGAACTAAAACATTAATGAAGTTTAGCAACTTTCACACAAAGAACGGTACAGGGTTAAAATGTTTCAGTTGTGAAAGATCATGGAAGATTATCTCTGTGATTTGAGTTTATGTAATACATTAGAGTCAAGTGTGGGACTGAAGGGATGAAATGCTTCAGTAGCTTATGCACTGCTCACATCTCACTTTGTTATTTGTTGGTCATAAAACTGATAAGTTGTTATATGTTTACCTGTGCAGGTAATATAGTTCTGGAACTCTCCAAAGACAAACCTAATGCTAGCCACCTGGACAGACAGCTAGTCCAGTTCCAGAGCTCTGTCAGCCGAGTGGAGAATGAACTGAGCGCCCAGATCCGCTACCTCACACAGGTCAAATACACAGTACTGTTTTTGTGTGTGTGTGTGTGTGTGTGTGTGTTTTAGTGCTTCATGGTACCAGTCTTGTTTCAGAAGGCTGTTTCTTATGAAGCACATAGCATTCACCAAAGAGGAAAAAAAAGATTTTGTAATTATGACTTATTATATCATAATTACAAGAGCCTGAGCTCATAATTACGAGATCTTGTAATTATGAGACAGTAAGTCATAGGGGTTAAGACACAGGGGCTGGAACGCTGCAGAACTTGCCTGAAAATAATCAGGCTTTAACAAATTCTTGAGTACCAAACTCATTTAGTGATAATTGTCAGTACATCCAAAACTGCATAGCAAAAAGTGAAGTATTAATAGCTAATTTGGTATACTTAGTGTTCCAAAATGTAAACAAATATAGACTACAAATGGGCCTCAGAGTTGCTGCCTGCAGTGTAACCCACTAGTCTACATGTTCTGAGCAGGATTTGGAAAGCTACAGAACCTGCTTGAGAAACATTGGGTTTTAAGATTTTTCCAATATACCTACAATACCACACAGCAAAAATGAACTGATAATAGTTAATTTGGCATACTTAATGTAGCGGCCCTTGATTTCAATGATGACAACAGAGTCTCGACAGATGCACACTTTTATTTATCTAAGCCAAAAGACCACTTAGCATTGCCTGAGTAGTGTTGGATATTAAGTTGTGTGAGACATTGCAACTCAAGCACCAGCACCGTTTGTTATGCACATATAAGGAATAGTCACTGTAACTGAATCACCATCATCATTTTCTATGCAGTTATAAGGAATACAACTTTCACTCAGATTAAAGCATGAGCACTGTTTTTATAAATGTACTAATAAGGAATATAACCTTCAATTTTAGTAGAAGTAGGTGTGTGTGTTCACTCAATTCATTAGCAATATGTGTGTTCATTTAATTACAGAATGTACTACGTTGGAATTAGGGAGTTGTGCTAGGGGGAATATCTTTGGAAAAGTAATGATAATTGTCAGCTGCATCCTGCAGGAATATCTTTGGGAGAGCACTGATAATGTCCAGCTGCATGCTGCAGGAATGTGCTAGAAGGAGGGAAGAATAGTATATAACACACAGTTTTGGTGATGTGACTTCAGATCATCTGCCCTGCTGCTTGCTGTATGATCTCCAGATATATCTGCAAAATAATAAAAGGTAATAGTGCACTTTGATATTTGGTGTTGTGACTGAATATTCTTTCCGCTATCTGGACTCGAGAAGAAGTATGAGACTTCACAGCAGTTAGCACCGTGAAAACTGAAAATGAGCACAAAATAGCTGCTTTTGTATAGTACAAAGTTCAACGTCTAAACAAGATATGTAATTTTTACAGTGTAACATTTAAATTTGAATTTCATGCACTGCACCACCAAGTTCCTGTTTAATAATTCAGTGACAGAAATGTGTATAGACAGTTAACAGTTCAATACCGTATTAGCTTAGCTGAGTTAGCATGTCTCTCTGATACTTTCAGCAGCACCAAATGTGAATGCTTGCAGTCCATGAATTAGCCCACAGTCCTTACAAAGAGCTTAACGTACCTCAGTCCACTTATTAAGGGTGCAAGTTGGGGAAACTCTAAAGATTAGCTGCCTCCATTTGAAGAACCGCTAGCTTGGTAGACACACTTGAGCTAAAAACAGCATAGATGCTGCTGTAAACGGTAGTACAACAGCAGCTCATAAAGTATTAACATTAATCCTGTAGTGCCAAATGGCAAACAACAATATATTTTATGACATATTATGCTACTTGCATGTTACATGGAGATTAGTAAAGCGAATGAAACATCAAGTTAAAAAAATTCTGCAACATAGCTATACAGATTCAAGGGCAAATGGCAATGGTAAACCTGCATCTACAGGAACATGAATAAATCCGTGACTTAGCAGTCATTTATACTCCCACCTAATTGTCATGACGCATTAATTCAAGTAAACAGACAAGCCGAATTGAGTTTTACACAATTTATAGACTACAACAAAATGACCACACTTACAGGTCACCACTGAAACAGACAAACATGTCTGATGTAAGTCTATCTTTGGATTATTCACTCTCAAGAAGTAGCACTAACTTTTGAACTGGTCGATCAGTGATTGAGGATTCGGAGGGATGGTCTTGGGATGGAATTGTTCGGTCAAAAATTGTATTGTGTGCCACCTTTTTGCAGCGCAAGTGTCCTCTTTCACAAACCTTTCACCAGGTAGTAAGGCAACTTTAGATTTCATCAAGATGAGGTGGTTTAGAGTCAGGGGTTTAGATGAACTGGGATCAGTGATTCCATCAACAGTTAATGTACTATTAACGATGGCCATGGCTTCATAAAACAACATTCTAGGGGAGGCATCGTCTAGTCTGCCTGAGCACTTGGCAACAGTGACTTTCAGCATGTTGCAAATGGTCCAGATCTGTCACTCCCTAACACCACCTGGATGACTTGCTGAGGGGGCGCTGAAAATGAACTTGCATTGTTTATTTGCTTGATAATAGTAGAATCATAGCTGTCACTTCTCGCTTGCGAATGTTAGAGGGTAAAACTTATGGTGACAGAGGCCTCGAGCCTCTGTAAATTCTGTTGCCTCAAACACATTCTAAAAAAAGTTTGGATGGCTGCATTTCAGGGCAGTAATGAGATAAAACAATGAAATGATAATTCCATTTGAAACAGGTGATGTCAACAGGTTATTGCAATCATGATGAGTGGCATCCAGGAAAGGCTGGGCTCGTTAGGAGCAAAGATGGGCCGAGGACCACCAGTTTGCCAACATATGTGTGAGAAATTTATTGAAATGTTTAAAAACAATGTTCTTCAAAGAAAGATAGGAAGGGATTTGATCTGTCACCCTCTACGGTGCAGAACATCATTAAAAGATTCAAGGAATCTGGAGGGATTTCAGTGTGTAAAGGGCGTAAGCCTAAACTGGATGACCATGTTCTCCGATCCCTCAGACAACACTGCATCAAGAACCAAAGCTCTTCTATAAGCAATATAACCACATGGGCTCATTATTACTTTGGCACACCTGTGCCAGGCACTACAGTACATAGTTACATCCATAAATGCCACTTAAAACTCTACTGTTCTGAAGCTTTCCAATTCCTGCTCAGTACATGTATAGGCCTTTAGTGAGTTACAGTGCAGGCAGCAGCTTTGAGGCCTGTCGATATTAATACAAGTATGATGAATATTAATATTAATAGTTAACTTTTGTTTTGCGCTATTAGATGTGCTGAATTACTCTGATACTAAAGAATTCATTAAAACCAGGTGATTATCAGGCAAATTCTGCAATGTTCCAACCCCTGCATTATCTCAGAGTTACAAGAAAAGTCTCTCATAATTAGGAGATCTTTTCTCCTAATTATGAGATTGTGATCTAGTAATTATTAGATAGTACATCATAATTATGAGATAAGAGCCACCAATTTGTTTTTTTTGGTGGATGCTATGCACTTCAGTAGTTTCTCCTTGACAACAATAATTATATGTATAAATTGAAGTTGTTATTTTTAGTAGTTTAAGATTATTATACTAGATTGGCGACCTGTCCAGGGTGTACCCTGCCTCTCACCCAATGTCAGCTGGGACTGGCTCCAGCCCCCACCTGACTCTATTCAGGAATGAGCAGTATAGATAATGAATGGATGGATGGAAGATTACTATACTGCTGTATAGTATATCTGTCCATATTGTGAAGCGTGGAAGCTACTCAGAAACTCTTTAATTGATTTGATAGTATCCTGTTAACACAGAGTAACTATCAACCCACCTCCTACATAGCATGAATGGGAGGTAGGTTGATAGTTGTTATGTGTTAACAGGATACAGTGGTGCTGACATTGGGCAATGATTCAGTGGAAAACAAAACAAGTGATCCTAGAATTTTTAGAAGAAACTTAGAGACAGCACAGTTTTGGTGTAGGTGTCAAGTCAGAATTAGAGATGGCGGTAAACAGCATTTACTGTAAGCGTGTTTAGCTTCCACTATAGTGTCAGTTCACTAGGTCCGACAGCCATTGTTTTTTTTTTCCAGTCCACCAGCTGCTTTGGGATAATGTGCAGATTGTGAGTTCACCTCACAAATGAGCTTCACAAATATTACTAGTGCAGTATTAACAAAATCAGTTAAAGTGCTTCATATTGTGAGCAGCATAATAAAGCTAACTCTCTGGTCTTTTACCAGGTAGCTACTGGTCAACCTCATGAAGGCTCCACTTATTCAGCCAGAAAGGACTGCCAGATGGCACTGAACAGAGCAGAATATGCCAAGGTCAAACTGGGAGAACTGGGACGAACCTGTGAAGTCATGCTGGAGCAGCAGCAGCAGCAGCAGCACACATGAGAGCAGAGGGCAGCTGGCTAGTGTAATAGTGATAACTTGACATACAGCAAAATTTTGATCTGATGTGACTGTTTCATTCTCATTCTTCTTCTTCTACCACCAGCACTGAAATCTTAACAATGAATTTTTTTTTTTTTTTTTTTTTTTTTACATATACTGGAGTTTTACAAGAACCACAAATGCAATCTTTATTTTATTTTTTATATCTTATTGAACTCTGATTTTCTAAGTACCGTAGTATATGTTGCATTTCCGGGTATATTTTGTTGTTTGGTGCTCTATTTTTCTTATGTGCACAGCAGACCGTATGTAAACCATGTTAAGACACTTCAACCAAAAGGCTGTATACCAAATGTTACAACATAAACAGCACTTGTCAGGTAATCAGTCCTTCGCAATTAAACCAACTCCCTTTGGTGCTGTAACCTCACCCATGTATTTATACAGGGAGGTAACAAAAGAAAAGCTGAGATGGCATTTTCTCCATCAGTGGAACCTCAACTCTATGGAATATCATCAGTGGTGGAAAGACTTAAGTGGTAAAAGCCTAGACTTGAAAGCACACAGGGACAAAGTCACAAAAATCTTGATTTGTTTTTTATTTGTTCAGGGCTGTATTTCCTTCAGCTTCAGTTCTGTCATATTCTGAACTCTTGAAAATGAAAGGAGTCTAAATGTAGGTGTCTAAAAGGCCTGACCATTTCTAAGTAGTGTCACGTCTTTTGTACCAATTTAAATGCAGATAAAGCTTAGTGGAAAATAAGTTGAATGTAACAGCCCTGGATCAATGCTAAGAAGCCTGTTATGTGGTCTAACAGTTTTGCTTTATGGCCAAGCACAGTGAAGACAAGATTGTTGCCCAGAAAAATCAGCTGCATGCATCAAAATGTAAATGTTGATACAATTTTTCCTGCATACTTTTCAATATGTATTTGTTTTGCTTCCTAGTTACTTTGTGCTTAATGAGGTACCACATACTGAACTTTGTCATTTCAAAAGCTTTCAGTAACGTTTTCCATCAGTTCAAGATCACATCATTTTATTTGACAGTAGGGAAACATTGTTTTCTCAAGAAACATGCTGTGACAACTTTTTTTTATGTTTTAAACAACAAAATAGAGAGGTGTTTTTCTTTAGTTACAACACTTGTTTAGTTGTACATTTTAGTTCATTTTGAGTAAAAGCTTAAAGGCCATAGAATATCCTGTAACATGTTTACTATTTTTATTGTGAAGTCTCCAAATTACAGTACAGTATTTTATAGATCTCATGCCTAATGACAGTGATAACAGATGTATTCTCTTACATTTACATGGCTCCCATTTCTTATTGTAGCAGCGTGACAAATCAAATTTATTCTAAATCTTCAAAACAAGTGCCATTTCCTTTTTACAGACACTGACAACAAAACACTAGGTTTCTGTCTGAGACACTCTATTATTTTTTGTTTTGTTTTGTTTTTGTTTTGTTTTTGAAGCCGAGAGGTCATAAAAAATATGTAGGTACCAAGACAGAAGATACTGTCAAGTGAAATAATGATTGTTTTTGTAGCCATTTGACTGTTTGCCTATTAAATGATGATATACTCAGAATCATGTACATCAATGGCTATTGTGCTCCATGTTATGACCGTGTGATTTAGCAGATAGCACTAAACACAGTACAACAAATCGTGATGAGAATGTTGTTCTTTTTTGTAAGTAATTGATTATAAGAATAAGTATCGGACAAACTGGAATTTTGACCTGATGTTAACACTAAATGAAAAGTCAGTCAAGGTAAAGTTATTACAGTTCATCCTCTTGTGGGAACATGGGGAATACATGACAATCCATCCAATAGTTGTAGAGGCTACATTCCAAATGAGAATCTGGCAGGCCTATGTTCTAAGGCTATGTTCATAGCCTATGTTATAAGTCATCTATAAACATTATAATTAATCATACATTTAAGGGCTCGACATTTGTGCTTGCCCAGGTCAAGCAAACTTGAGGTTCGGACAAGTGAAAAATATGTGCTAGTCTGTATCCATTTTTTTTTTGCATTGAAAGCAACTTGGTTTTCTGTTTGTAAGGACGGAACATTTTATCAGGAGGGAAGAGTGTTTTGAGAGTGTTCACCTCCAGGTTGTTGTGACTGCACCACAGGGCCAGCTGATCAACTTCCTGTCTGTACACAGATCCAACACCACCTCGGAGGAGACTGATGATCGTTGTGTGATCTGTGAACATCAGGAGTTTAACAGAGGGATCCCCTGAGGTGCAATCATTGGTATAGAAAGAGAAGAGCAGTGAGGAGAGCACACATTCTGTGTGCAGGTCTGTCAGTCACTCATGAAGCAGAGACTTCCAATCTATCAAATGTGTCTCCCACACTAACTCCAAGACAGGCGTCATCCCTAGAGCCCTTTTTTACACTTCAAGACTATTTTTCCTTTGCCACATTTGAAGAATAATAGCCACAAACCGCTGCTTAAATTAGGCAGATCACCTGTTAGACTGTTTATGTGATAAAAACTTTTTACTTGAATCTCTTCTGACAGATCGGGCTCTTGGTGTCATTGAGCTTTCTGGTTTTACATTTCTCCTGTCCTTTGTAGCAAGATGGATAAATTAATAAAATTAATAAATCTATACATACACTGAACACAATTATAACCGCAACACTGTTATATTTGCCCCCATTTTTCATGAGCTGAAATCAAAGATCTGTGACTTTTTCTATGTACACAAAAGGCCTATTTCTCTCAAATATTGTTCACAAATCTGTCTAAATCTTAGTGAGCATTTCTAGGATAGCTGATTTGCCCAGTAATAATATTGGAAATTTGGTGCTTCTAGGCCACCTAGTGATTTCTTCTTTTGAAGTGTAGATAGGGAGATTTTGGGTTTCTTGTTTTTCCAATAAAATTGTGAAGTTATAGAATCAAGTGATTTAAACCATTTATCTGCAGGTGTTGTGGGAAGAATTGTAAACAGGTAGTTGATTTGAGGTAGAGTTTTCATTTTCACAGTAGCAATTCGGCCGATGACTGAGAGGAAGATTGGACTAACGTTTAAATTCATCTTCTATCTTTTTAATAGTTAAACAATTAACAGATGGTGTGCCACAGGTTTGCCTGTGAATGTAATGAACAAAGTCATGCATAACTCCAAACCCATAGCGGCTGTCCGTGTACACTGTGAGGTATGGTCTGCCAATTTACAAGCTTCAGTGACAGCAACCAACTCTGCAGGTTGTGCCGAAAAGTAAGAAGGGCATCTGCCTTTAGTTAAAACAGCATGAGAAGAAGCAACAGCAAAACCCACATGTGAAGTACCGGTCTGAGGCTCTTTAAAGGCAGAGCCATCAACAAACAAGGTCCGGTCAGCATTTTGCAACAGAATGGATTTTAGAGCCATCCAAGGTGTCCAGACTATGTTCGCCAATGTTTGCATCTCCATCATCCTGTGCAGGGAGAAGAGTAGCTGAGTTTGAAACATTACAACATGAAATGGTTATATTTAGCAGTTAAAGAAACACTGTATGATACTGTATCTTAACCAGCACTGTGCTCAAAAGATGAGAGGTCTTGTGTATATGCAGGAGCTGTGAAACAGCATGTGGTACCATAAGAGTGCAGTCTGAGTAGCCAACAATATCCCTGGCAGCCAGAATAGCCTCTGCAGCAGCAATAGCATGGACACAGAGTGGGAGCCCTGCAGAAAAAGGATCAAGTTTTGCAGAGAAGAATGCCACAGGACATAGTTTTCCTCCATGCTTTTGACACAAAAGTGAGGTCATGAATTGTGCCTTTTGGTCAACAAAATCTGTGAATGGTTTATTGGATCTGGAAGGCCTAGTGTGGGTAGCAGACATCAGACCAGTCTTTAAGTCAATAAAGGCAGCTCCTGCTTCAGATGTCCACTAGATTCTATCAGTGGCTGCAAGACCTTTGTCATGAATGAGTGAAGAGAGAGGAGCCTCTTTTTCAAAGTTCAAAGTGTTTATTTTGTCATAAGCACAGTTAGGAAATGTGAAATTCTTACTTTGCTGTCCACATGAATGCCACAAAATACAAATGAAATATAAAGTAGATAAATAAGAAACACAAAATCTAAGGCACTTTAAGCAGCAACAAATGCAGCAATATAATAAAAAATATATAAGAATATAACAGAGAGTGTATGCTGCATGGGAGCAGCATGTGCAGCAGTCATTGTGCAATTATGCATGTAACACAAATAAGTAACAAAATCCACGACACTTTAAAAAACATAATGTGGAATCCACTGGCAACAGGATGATGTCATTCCAACAAAATGCATGAGTTGTTTCTTTGTAAGGGGCTTTGGAACATTTTGAATGGCCTGAATGCATTTTGGGGAGAGGGGTTTGCCCTCTACTGTGATAACATACCCCAGCTAGGTGACTTTAGGTTGTGCAAACTGCAGTTTTGAGAGACTAGCTTTGTGGCAATTTTTAGCTAGATGTTTGATGAGCACCATGGTGGTGGTTTGCAGGCTTCCTCCATCTGGCTGCAGAACAACAAATCATTGTCATATTGCAGCAAGGTGGCTCCTGTAGGAAATGAAAGATTTCTGAGATTTTCATTGAATGTCTGATGGAAATGGCTGGGACTAGAGTGATGGCTTTGAGGGGCCATTGTCTACTTATAAACCTTACCGTCAAACATGAAAGCAAACCAGTACTTGTTGTCAAAATGTACTGGAACTGAAAAGAACGCATTTGCCAAATCAACAACAGACAAATACAGTATGTGGAGCCCAGTTGCACTTGATATAAAATTATATACTTTGGGCACATGCATATGTGTTACCCCATTTATTGCGCACAGATTGTGCACGAATCTCCATTCAGTAGGTTGGCCAGCATCTCTGTTTTTCTTTACTGGAAAAATGGCTGATCGTACTGGGGAGTCATCACAAGGCACAACAATGCCACCTTCCAGTAAAGAATGAAACACAGGTTTAATGTTAATGTTAACAGGGCACAGTGTGGAGTAAATAAATAAATGTTTCAGATTGACAAGCAGCAAAACATGATGTCAAACGTAACAATGAGACTATGATAAACACTGCTGACACTGTCTCACTAACCACAGACTAGCAGGTTCTGCAAAGCAGAGCAACATCAGAGGAGAAAACAACCTGAATGAAAGCAGACTGTTCAACAAAAGATGGTGTTTGGAAATGTAGGGAGCCAGATCAATGTCAAGAATCTTGTGATTTTTTTTTCATGTCAGTGTTTTTCAATGCCAAATCTTTTTCTTTTAATTTCACTTCTCTGTCACTGTTTTGGTGACAGGCTTTGAGGGGCAGGGATAAGAAGAGTGTGATTTGCATAGGACAGGCCTTTCCCCTGAAGCACTGTTGACTGTTCACATTGAGGCTTCTGTTTGCCGAGCATCGCAGCATAGTTACTGCATGCAATGGTTTCCCCAAATTCAGCTGGAGCTCTCAAACTGCTGTTTCTCTCTACTAGTGTCTTTACTCACAGAACTGAGCTACGCTACAGCTCACTTTTAACTAATGTTATGCTGGTGTGGCAGAGGCCTGCTGCAGCAACTGCTAATGTTAGATACAGGTAGGCTATAGCTAATCTAGCTAATGTTAGCTGTAACTAACATCAGCAGTGCACAGTCACTTATCAGAGACTTTCTGTGGGAACTTCCAGGACTGTCTGTCACACAGTTATGTTAATTGACACTATGTGGAATGGGGCTAATGAGTGTTAGGCCTGCCTAGAGTGGAAATATGCCAATAGAGTGAAAGAAATGTTCTGAAAGCTACCAGTGAACTCGGAGACCCCATCAGATGGTGAAGTTGGTCAAGGCAGAAGGCCGCCCACCAAGAGCGTGGGTCTGTCAGAGGTTTCTTCCATTAAAGGGAGTTTTTACTCCCCACTGTCATCAAGTGCTTGCTCAAGGAGGATTTGTTGGGTTTTTCCTATATAGTAATAATTGTAAGGTCTAGGCCTTAGTTTGTAAAGCATCCTGAGATGACTTTTATTGTGATTTGGTGCTATACAAATAAAGTTGAATTGAACTGAATAATTATTATAATATTGTGCGATAGTACTGCCCTTTGAGAGCCCCTGTAACCCATTAATTCTGATCCCATAAGTGTGAAGCTCATACTTTAAAGAGCTCAATTATACTATTAATTTGAGCTGGATCAACACATACAATGCTTCTGGCCCTGACGGTATTCCTGGACGTGTGCTCAGGGCATGTGCTGGACAGCTTGTTGGCATCTTTATGGACATTTTTAACCTGTCCCTCGCCCAAGCAGTTGTGCCAACATGCTTTAAAACCACCTCCATTGTGCCAGTGCTGAAACATTCCACCCCAACATGCCTGAATGACTAATGCCCTGTAGCAGTCACAACCATTGTGAAGAAGTGCTTTGAGCTTGGTCCTGGCACACCTGATGACCTGTTTCCCACCCTCACTGGACCCCCATCAATTTGCCTACTGCAGGAATGTGAGCATGGAGGATGCAGTCTCCATAGCACTGCACTCTGTACTCAGACATCTGGACAATAACAATACTTACGCAAAAATGCTGTTCGTGGACTTCAGCTCAGCATTTAACACGGTCATCCCCTCCAAATTAACCACCAAACTCGAAGATCTGAGCATCAGCACATCCCATTGCAACTGACCAACAGCCCTCAGCATGTTAGATCAGATAACACCTGCTCCTCCTCCATCATCCTCAACACCAGCTGCGCTGAGCCCATTCCTCTACTCCCTTTTCACCCATGACTGCAGGCCTGTGCACGGCTCTAACACCATCATCAAGTTTGCAGACAACATCACAGTGATCAGCCTCATCAGCGACAACGATGAGACAACCTACAGGGAGGAGGTACAACACCTGGCTGTGTGGTGCGTTGACAGTAACCTGCTCCTTAACACTAACAAGACCAAGGAGCTCATTGTGGACTACAGGAGGGAGAGAGTAGGCACACACAATCCCATCCATATTAATGAGATGGTTGTTGAACGTGTCTCCAGCTTCAAATTCCTGGGGACCCACATTTCAGAGGATCTGTCCTGGACCACCAACACATGCAGCCTGGTTAAGAAGGCTCACCAGCACCTCTTCTTCCTGAGGACTCTGAAGAAGAACCACCTGCCTTCAGCCATCCTTCTTATTCCGCACTATTTAATTCCATTTCATCCCATTGCACTAGTGTTTTATAAGCTTAATGTCCATTATCCTTTACTTGTAATTTTAACCCATAAAGTCTGTTGTATATTGTACATGACCTTACATAACCTTTTGTAAATATCAATTGTACATATCTATCAGTAAATTAGTACTGTCTGTACAGACTGTAGATACTGCAAACTCTGCACTGCTGTCATTGCACTTCTGGTTAGATGCTAAACTGTATTTTGTTGCCTTGTACTTGTACATGTGTAAAGACAATAAAATTTAATCTAATCTAATTTTGTTCCTGGTAGTAGGAATTTATGTTTATGGTTTATGTTTATTAAGTCACTCCAACTGTTGAGTGATTTCATGATGGAAGAAGTTATATCCAAATGTTACCAAAGCATTTACAATTAAAATGCAGTTGCACCAATTAAATCCAGTCAAAGAAATTCATAAATCTGTTAATTTAAAATAAATAATTTAAAAGCGATATGAATTATTGGGTTTTTGATGTATATTCGTTTTATGATGTAAATAATTGCTTGTATATTAGGTTAACTGACTCTTGGCTTGGATTGGGAATAAGGTGGAGGGCATTTTTAACTGCATAACACAGGTTATGCAGTTTAGGGTTTTTTTTAATGTTGGTACTATTAAAAAGATAGATAGATATATAGATAGATGGCCCGATGGTTAGCGTTGTGACTCTAAATTGCCCGTAGGTGTGAGTGCGAGTTTGTATGGTTGTTTGTCTACATGTCAGCCCTGCATAGACTGGCAACCTGTACAGGGTGGACACAGTTCTAGCCCAGTGTCAGCTGGGATTGGCTTCAGCGACCCTATTCGGGAATAAGCGGCATAGATAGATAGACCTTACTTTGTAAAGTGTCACGAGATGACTTTTGTTGTGATTTGGCGCTATACAAATGCATTTGCATTGAATTGAATTGAGTCTTTAGTTTGAAAGGCGAGGCAGGAAGTGGCACCGTATGGGTGTGTCAAATAGCAAACGCCTGGATTGCGGCTCTCACTGAAGCCGAGCTGACTTCAGACAGAGTAACGGTATCAAGTCTGCATAGACTGAGCGATATCAAGGCTGCGTTTCCACTGCTCTATTATCAGTTTCTACTGGGTGTTCGTGTCTGCGGAGACTGGAGTCATGGCCAACTGCTCTCTGTGGAGCTTGTGTCTGCTGCTGCCCCCGCTGCTGGCCCGGAAGGTAAGGCTTTGTTCGGCACTACTCAGCAAATCCACGTCCTGCCTTTTGTGCCGAATAACGGTCCACCGGCCTGTTAGCAGACTTTAAAGAGATCCACAGCAGAGAAACACTTAGAATAATGGTCTTTAAGGTCAGCTATTGCAGATTCACATGATATAGATTTTTATTATTAGAGCTAGGTTTAGTTATTGAGGCTCAACTTACACTAGATGCAGATATCGCATATATAAAAGATCCTGATGTTAACCAGTTGTAATAGATTCTGTAAATATAGATCATTAGCTCCGTAATACAGAGTTAGACACAGGAGGTCCAGTTGTTTTAGATGTGATAGCACTACCTCCAGATTAAAGGGATGTGGCACCACCCATAGTAACCTGTCTGTGTCGATTAGAGCTGCACATACCATGCAGGAATTGATCACCCTCAGTGATGATCAGTATCAATTGTTGGTTCCAAAGGAATAATATCAGTCTGTCCACAGACTATGTGATCTCCACCTTACATTGCCACCATCCAGACAAGGAGGGTCTCCTGGTGAAATATTGCATGTCCTATTATTTCCTTTGGATTGAAAGTATTTAAAAATAAATAAATAAAACTAACTAAATAAATAAATTTCAGTGATGATCAGTGAGTAAATGCAAGTTATATGAATATTGTGCAAATGATATGAATACACCTTTGCCCACTAAACCAAGAGGTTAGGTTTAGGCAGTATATTGGCCAGAAAGGGGGGGTGGGAAATCAAAAAAAAAAAAAAAAAAAAAAAAGAGGAGGCTTTGCCTGCCAGGGCCTTGGGAGAGGTCCCTGGCTCATGCAAGGACAGAGTGCATACAAGTAGGAAGTTAGGTTGACAGGCACTTAGACCATCCAATGGTTTTGCTCGTGCTGAGTAAAATAATTGGTCAGGCGTTTTTCAGCCCTACTGCACCAGATGACAGATTTGTTTCTTTGTCAATGTTGTCAATGCATTCACTGTCATCAGGATGAAAAGAGAATTTCAAGATATGTAACAAAAATGCTTCTGAAAAGAATGGTCAATCCTACCTTTAAAGAAAAGTTACAGAAATGTCTCTGTATGCTGTAAATCAGTGGTCCCCAACCTTTTTATCACTGCGGACCGGTCAACGCTTGACAAATTTACCGCGGCCCGGAGGGGGCGGGGTTACGTAGATTGCTTATATCGTTAATATTGTGGCGACCTACGGCGGCTATTGGGGAGGGGTCTGGTGGCAGCGACATGATGCATGGGGGGCATCATGGGAGTTCAATGATGACTTCGGAGAACAGTTGTACAAGTGTTTTAATGTGTTCTGATGTGTTCTGATGTGTTACCCTGTTGTGTTTATCTTGATGACTTGTATGTGTTAACAATGTTTTGCTAGCTGGTTGGGTGCTGTGTTTCTGAACCGTAAGTCTAAGCTGTATGTGTAAAACTGACCCTGTTGGGAATGTGATGTGTGAGTCCGGTTCTGTGTTCTAAATAAATGACCAGAAAGACAGAGTGGCATGGTGGTCATTGTGAAGGACACGCCCAAGCGCTACCCAGAGTCGTGCGATGTATGGGACCTGGAGTAGGCACTAATCGAACAGCATAGATGCTAGCGCCCTGCTCGCTAGTTTAGCTGCTCAAGTATAGGTAGTCTCTCTCCTCCACGCTGGGGGTCATTACAATATAGCCTACCTGCCTAAGACGCCTCCCCTCTCTTCCAAATAATCCGATTT
>NW_018127905.1:2836948-2844527 GCF_001952655.1 Monopterus albus | reverse complement strand
CGGAAATAATTAATGATTTCTTGTGCGGCCCGGTACCAATTGATCCACGGACCGGTACCGGTCCGCGGCCCGGGGGTTGGGGACCACTGCTGTAAATTACAGTTCTTAGAAAGAAAACTGGAATCAGCCAGAATCTGAAGCAGCAGGTCAGACTTGAAAAAAACTGGAAATTGGAAGTGGCCAAGAAAATTGCAATTGGTGCATCTCTAATATCTATTAGCGAACAGGGTTATTTTAGCTCTTGCCAATGAGTAAAAGCCAGTTTGATATTTACTTGTTTGTTCTTTTGCTCTCTCTTTCTCTCTTCTTCTTGGCTGTGGCTGGACTCTGGCAACAGTCTTTAGTCTATGTCCTGTTGCACAGTTTGTTCACAATTGCAGTAGGCAATTGTAGTAATTTACTAAGGCCAAACTTTAAAGTCCCCATGTCATGCTCATTTTGCTCGTTTCCAGCCATTTAACAAATCATTCACTGCCTCAGGGGGCTTCACAGGCTGGCTACTTGTAGGTTAGACCCGGTCAAGTAAAACAGCGTGTTTCGGTACAGGAACATTCCTGGACATGCAGTAACGTCAGGCCCTGTATTTTTCTCTACAGCAGGAGGTAAAATATATCCACAAAACCGTGTGCAGCCATAAAATTCTGCTTTTACAATGGCACCGACAGATGTCAGGCAAGCTCACATGAATGTGCAACTACCTTGAGATTATGCCCATTCAAGGAAGTCCTTAAATTATTACGTAAAACTTACTTTTGTTAGAAAAAAAGTCTTCCGAGCGAGAGTTTGCAAGACATGTATAAACTGAGTTGCTTCTGCATGGAAATGCTAGAACGTATGTACACCTGATTTATTGAGCTTTAACTCACATACCCATTGTAACATTGTAGATAAGTCCAAAAAAAAAAAAAAAAAAACGAGGTAAAGCATTCCATGGGTTCTTTAAGTCCAAACTCTCGAAGACAGAAGGACACAGTACTCTCGGTGCGCAACTGGAACACCAGTGTCCTTGCTGACTCTGTTCTGAACAAGATGTAGCTGCCTGCTAAGGAGAGTTATCTTGCCAAATTATTATTAAACTGCCAAATTAGGTACTGTTGCTTTAAATTGCTTTTATATTTCCCCTCTTTCATATAACATTAAACTTGACTTTTTTTTTTTTTTACATTTTTCTTTCTTTGTAATTTTCTTTCAGTCATCTTTTTTTGTTTGACTCCACCTTTATATCTTTAGCATTTCAACATTCAGCAGCTTCTAAGCGAGCAGCATGTTATCACCTCTCCCACATAATTTCTTCAGAAATGACCTTTTCGTAGTGTAGCATTCCAAACCTATAACACTGTCATAATTAGCGGTTTTTCATAAAAGGATCAAAATGTATGTAATGGAACCAGAAACATCTAGTCAGCTATACATACAGACACACACACACACTCAATAAGTGTTTATCTGTGACAATCAATGAGGTTACATAGTTTTTGTTTACCTCTGTTTTTGTGTCTTTTCTGGTAAATAATCTCTGCACTGCTATCTACACAATAAACAGAGAGGAACAACAATGATCTTTTCTGTGACATGAAATGGGTAATAATCAAACCGTTAGAGCTGGAATGGTAGGCTCACTGTACCGTTATCTCAAGGTTCCACTATTTTGCTGTTTACCGACCACAGTCTGAAGCAGTTCCAAACAGGGCTTTCACAAACGGAGTGTCTCTGTTATCGAGTTGGGTTGGGAATGGTCTGCTGTCATTATTGCATGGCTATTTTTCATTTACTTACTTGTTTCATCTTTACCTACATTTCAAGATTCAAGATTTTTATTTGTCATTTATGCATAAACCGACAGTCTAGGCATATAGGAATTCTTGTGCAGCTCTCCTTTGGAGTCAGGTAAACGGTTACAAGCCAGAAAAGAACACCTAGTTTGAAAATAAAGTTATGTAAGAGTGACATAGTATAAAAACACAATGAAGATAAAAACGCAATACAAAAAATAAGATAATAGATAATAGATGAGATGGTGAACTTCAAATATTGCACAGAGTATTTCACATAGTGGAGTTGGATATGGTATTTCACTTAGTGAGGTAATAAGGGGTTATTGTACATGTTTCTCACATTTTCGTATTTGCCATCAGTCTTACTGTGGCAGGGAAAAGCTGTTGTAAAGTCTTGTTCTGTGTGTGATGATACTGTCCGCCCTGCTGTGCCTGAGGCTGTAGGTGCAGTTTTTGTGTCTGAGCATGGTGTGAGCGGGGTGGAGTGAATCTCTGATTATGTTTTCTGCTCTGTTACGACAGCACTGTGTGTATAGTGTGTCCATAGCAGGCAGTTTAGTCCCAAAGATCCTCTCTGCAGTCTTTATATGTAAGCTCGGAACATTGATTTCTTAACTGTAACATGAACTTTTTCACTATGACTACTAAACTAACTACTATTAACCACTACAGCAGTTGATGTCACTGAACACCAGTGTTGGAAAGTAATGCAATACATTGTAACATGTTACAGGAATGTGATTACTTTTTTGAGTAGTCTAAAGGCCTTTTCACACCGAACGCGACGCGAATTAGCGAGACGAAAAAGCGAAAAAAAACGCAGGCGAATTTAATGCACCAAAAGTATTCACACCGAACGCGACTCGAATAAGCGATATTTTCTTAAAACGTCGCGCTACATAGATGGACTCCACATCAAGCGACGACGATGTACTGCTTGTCCTGCTACATAAAAAAAGAAAACAAAGAAGGTTTTGGGTCCATCCTATATTGAAAATAAGGAGAGAACATGGCGAGTTTCATCGATTGGTACAGGAACTGAAGTTGTATCATGGTCGCTTTAGGACCTATTACAGGATGTCTGTGGGACAGTTTGAAGCGTTGTTGGTGCTGTTGACCCCCCCACACGATGAAACAGAAAAATAATTACAGGGATCCGATCGACCCAGAACAGCGACGTTAAAAAAAAAAGGTTTATTTGTAATGAAATCAGTTTAGTTCACAATCAAGTGAAGATCCTCTGCTATCCGTCTCCATGCGTTATCTTTGTATTCATTATCTTTGTAGTTTTTGTCCTTTTTAATCATAGATAACTGAATTCGCTGAAACAAATTGGATTAAGCGGTCCGCCATGTTGAATTTGACGTGTCAAGCTGCATTGTGATTGGTCAGAAGTGCTGCCGTCGCCGCGACGAGTTGGAAAAATCGACCCGGAGGCGAAAAAAATTAATGTCGCTTTTCGCGTCACGAAATTACGTCGGCGGTGTGCAATGTATCATTGACAAGTTATTGGTTCGAAAAATATTATTGACGTGCGAATAAATCGCGCGTTAAATTCGCGTCTGGTGTGAAAGGGCCTTAAGGGATTACAATTTGAAACTTAGTAATTAAAATGTGTAATAAGTAATAATTTGCCATTTTTAAACAGTTGGTTGGCAGAATGACAGTCAAGAAATGAGGGCAGATAGGTGACACATACAACCTAGGTCCAGACATGAACTGCAGTTGCAAATATGTGGCATTTAGCATAAGCGCTTGGCTATCACAGTGCTCCACACTATTATTTATTATATTTTTGTTGGGTTGTTTGCAGTCTTTTGCCTGGTTCAGACTGCGTGATTTTTTTCACTGAAATACAATGGGCACTATGTCATATTACACAGTTATAGAGAGTCACACATTCTTTGACGAGGGATATGACAGTTTGTACCCTGCAAGAGCCCAGGAGTAAACACAAAATAGTGTCTGTGGTGTGTGTGAAACTGGCTGCTTGTTTTCGGGAAGGCATAAAAAATGAGGGGGGACCCATCTTTGGGTCACATGAAGAGGGCAGCAGCCTATGTGTTTTCTGTCTTTCATGGAAAACAGTGTTTTACTGGTAGTAAAAATGAAAGCTAGCTAGCTCTGATAGGGTAGCTAGATTCTGTCTCTCACAGTTGAGGTGTACCTACGATGAAAATTACAGATCTGACCATCCTTTGTAAGTGGGAAAACTTGAAATATCGGCAGTGTATCAAATACTATTTGCCCCACTGTAACTCTTTGAAGAGCCTTCCTCTCTGCCTATGTGGTGTTACTGTGATGCCAGTAGTGAGGATGCTCTCTACCAGTCCTCTATAAGCCTGGGTGAGAGGGCGACGGTTCAGTCCAGCTTTCCTTAGCTGCCTGATGAAGTATAGCTCCTGCTGGGCTTTCTTCACTGTGGCAGCTGTGTTCAGTGACCAGCTCAGGTCAGATGTCACCTGCAAGCCCAGGAACTTGTGGCTGTCAGCCCTCTCCACCTCAGTCCCTTTGATGGTCAGAGGCAGCAGAGGGGAGGGGTTCTTCCTGAAGTCTATTATTATTTCTTTTGTCTTGTTTACGTATATTGAGGGTGAGGTCATTCTCCTCTCCATAAACCAGAATGTCATTCACCAAGCTTCTGTAACCTGACTCGTCTCCCCACTTGATGAGGCCCAGGATGTTGGTGTCATCAGCATATTAATGATGGTGGTGTTGTCCTGGTTGGAGACACAGTTGTGAGTGTACAGGGTGAAGAGTTTGGGGTTGTGACAGCAGCCCTGTGGTGAGCCTGTGCTGATTGTGAGCTCAGCAGACACCTGCCCTCCCATTCTCACCACCTGTGGTTTTTCAGTCAGGAAGTCCAGAATCCAGTTACAGGTGGGAGTTGGGACCCCAAGGTCTGTCAGCTTCTCAATCAGCCTACATGGGGGAATGGTGTTGAATGCAGAACTGTAATCCAGGAAGAGCATCCTAGCATATGTACTGCTGTTGTCCAGGTGTTTCAGGGTATAGAATAAAGCCAGAGCTGCGTCATCGTCCACTGATCTGTTAGGGCAGTAGGCAAACTGGAGGGGGTCTACAGTGTCTGGGACCATGTGGTTAATGTGTGTGAGGACCAGTTTCTCTAAGCACTTCATGGTGACTGATGTGAGCGCCACTGGCCTGAAGTCATTCAGAGTGGATGTGTCTGATGTCTTAGGGACCGTTGTGATAATGGATTTTTTGAAAATGTGAGGGACTAGGGATTACTGCTTGGGTTAAAGACATGTTTAAGAATTCTGTATACACACTAGCTAGTTGATCCCCACAGGCTCTCAACACTAGGGGGGGACGCTGTCTGGTCCCGCCGCCTTATGGGGGTTTACCTGTTTCAGGGCCTTCAGGACCTGTGTGTGTGTCACCTGAAAAGCAGTGTCCCCCAGGTCGCAGGGGGAGTTTGAGGGGGTGTCTGTGTTCATCCTGTCAAACCTAGCATAGAAGTTATTAAGGCTGTCTGGGAGGATGGTGTCTTGGGGGGCTGTTGATTTGTTCCTATAGTTTGTGACTGCCTGGAGTCCCTGCCACATGCTGCACATGTTGTTATTCATGTATGTATTATTAATTCCAAACTGACCCAGCTCACTGTGCCTGCCCCCACCTGTCAGTGGATTACTAGCTTTCTGACAGACAGGAAGCAGCAGGTGAGGCTGGGGAAAACAACATCCAGCACCCAGACAATAAGCACTGGTGCCCCCCAGGGATATGTGCTCTCCCCTCTGCTGTTTTCACTCTACACCCAGAACTGCATCTCGAAGGACCCCTCTGTCAAGCTCCTAAAGTTTGCTGATGACACAACAGTCATTGGTCTCATCTGAGACGGTGACGAGTCAGCCTACAGACGGGAGGTTGAGCAGCTGGTCCTGTGGTGTAGCCGCAACAACCTGGAGCTGAACACGCTCAAAACAGTGGAGATGACAGTGGACTTCAAGAAGGAACCCGCCCTCCCCCGTCCTACAAGTTCCTGGGCTCCACTATCTCCCAGGACCTGAAGTGGACGTCCAACATCAGGACCATCACCAAGAAGGCACAGCAGAGGATGTACTTCCTGCACCAGCTCAGAAAGTTCGACCTGCCCCAGGAGCTGCTGATACAGTTCTACAGTTCTCTGCACCTCCATCACTGTCTGGTTTAGCTCAGCAACCAAACAGGACAAGTACAGACTTCAGTGGACAGTCAGGACTGCAGAAAAGGTCACTGGTGCGAGCCTGCCCTCCATGGAGGACCTGTACACCTCACGGGTCAAAAGGAGGGCGGAGAGGTTCACTGCAGACCTCTCACATCAGGGACATAATCTGTTCAAACTCCTCCCCTCTGGATGGCGTTACAGGTCACTGTGCACTAAGACAACCAGGCACAAGGACAGTTTCTTCCCCCAGGCTGTCGCTCTCATGAACACTTGTCCCACAACAGTATGACTGGGCAATAACCCTCAGTGCAATACCTGTAAATATACATTGTACAGATTATACAGATCTGTACAGGTCTCTATTTTTAAGTACTCAATTTTTTTCCTATTTATCTCATTTCACAATGAGAATTCCTTTGTCTGTCTATATTGTTTACTGCCTATTTATACTGCTTATTTTGCATTGTTTGCACTGTTTGTTGCTTCTTTAATACTGCTTATTTTGTTATACTACACAGCCTTATGTTGGTATACTGTTTACTTGCCCCTTGCATGGGGATATATACATGCACATTGAGAGTCAATGTATCAGAGTCAAATTCCTCTTGTGTCTGACACACCTGGCCAATAAAGCTGATTCTGATTCTGATTCTGGCTAGTTCTACAGTTTTTGGAAGTATGCTGTTTTTGCAGCTCTGATGCACCTCTGTAGCTCGTACTGGGCTCTCCTGTACTCCGCTTGGTCCCCTGACTTGAAAGCTTCCCGCTTCTTCCTGATTTTCTGTTTTATGTTCTTATTAAACCAATTTTTGGTTGGGGAAAACATGCACAGTTCTAGGTGGGGCACATGTGGACGTGCACCAGTTGATGTATTCACTCACAGTCTCTCTGTATTCATGGATATCATCTGTGGCCCCTTTGAAGATTTTCCTCTCTGGGTAGACACTCTGATGGCAACGTGTCTTTTCCTGCAAAGATTCTTGCCTTGAAGTTTCTTCAGTACTTCGAGATGTCAGTCTCTTTACCCAAAATCAAAACAAAAGAACTTGCTCTGATAGCAAAATTCTCCTCTCTGGGTAGAGGCCCTGCTGCCTGGCCTCCATCCCACTAGGGAGACTAGCCAGGGCACCACGGCCTGGCCTGTCCTCCCCACTAAGGCTCACACCCATTGGGAATGGACCTGATGCTGCCTCTCTAGGCAAAGGCTCTGAGGTCAAAATCTTCTTTTCCTGCAAAGACTGTAGCCTTTAGCTGTCTTCAGTACTTAGGGAGTTCTGCCTTACTTCCTCAAGCCAAAAAGAGATCGTTCCCCTTTTGAGCAACCCTTCCTGAATCTTCTTGACACCAAAGCATTGTCCATAGGTGAAGCTTCTCCTCTCTGCCTTATCTGCCAAGTCAACCACATACTCCATCCATCCATCCATCCATCCATCCATTTTCCTCCGCTTATCCGGGACCGGGTCGCGGGGGCAGCAGTCTAAGCAAAGATGCCCAGACTTCCCTCTCTCCAGACACTTCCTCCAGCTCCTCCGGGGAAATGCCGAGGCGTTCCCAGGTCAGCTGAGAGACATAGTCCCTCCAGTGTGTCCTGGGTCTTCCCCGGGGCCTCCTCCCGGTGGGACATGCCCGGAGCACC
>NW_018127905.1:2834403-2836496 GCF_001952655.1 Monopterus albus | reverse complement strand
GGCCAACAGGACAACGTCGTCTGCAAAAAGCAGAGACGAGATCCTGTGGTCCCCAAACCGGACTCCCTCCGGCCCCTGGCTGCGCCTAGAAATTCTGTCCATAAAAATAATGAACAGAACCGGTGACAAAGGGCAGCCCTGCCGGAGTCCAACATGCACTGGAAACAAGTCTGACTTACTGTCGGCGATGCGAACCAAGCTCCTGCTCCGGTCGTACAGGGACCGGACGGCCCTTAGCAAATGGCCCCGGACCTCGTACCCCCGGGGGCGCTGCGAGGGACATGGTCGAATGCCTTCTCCAGATCCACGAAACACATGTGGACTGGTTGGGCAAACTCCCATGAACCCTCCGCCACCCTGTAGAGGGTATAGAGCTGGTCCGGTGTTCCACGGCCAGGACGAAAACCGCATTTATCCTCCTGAATCCGAGGTTCGACTATCGGTCGAATTCTCCATTCTCTTCTTGTAGTTGAAGTAAAAGTTTTTGCGCTGTGACACGGTTTTTGATCCCACCATCTTGGCGATGGCGGACCAATTCCAACCACATACTCAAACTAGCAAACTAACATTTACTATTTAGTTGTTTTAATATCCAGATCAGAGAGAGCTCAACACAAAATGTCCTATTTTTAAATTAGCTTTGTGGCCCACCCAGGGATGCCATGTTTGAAGGCCACAATATGCTAACCCCTGGACATACTGTAGGAACATAGTTTAACCTCTCACACTAAGGTGGCATATTTAAACCTATTAAATCTTCAAACACTGCTTGAGGTTTTTAAGTGGAGATATTCACTCAGTAATTGACTACCACGAACCTGCCAACGGTTTAACATTTTTGAGTGGAGAACATGTATTTTCCTTTAGGAGACATTTCATGACTGGTCATAATGTTGCATCCTTCTAAAGAGATAAGAGGTACTTTAAGAGCTATTTTAATATTTTGCGGGGGACATGTCCCCTGGTCCCCCATGGAGGTTATGCCCCTGATGGTATGGAAATTAATGGCTTCCTGGAACTGTAAGAAAATACATCCAATATTCTAAAATTGTAAGGCATGTATTCAAAAAAGGTCAGAATAAGGTCCAAATTATACATGATGATGGATTCATGATTTGCCAGTAATAAGTTAAAACCTGCAAACACACTGGTATGGCCTTTTAGGACTGCATACAGGAGGTTATGTCATGCCTTCTCAGAACTTCTTCAGAACTGAAAAAATGACTGTGGGACATTAAATGGTGATCTACTACAGCATATCTGCTTATACACTGGTGTTATTCATAAGCATTTACATAAAGAATTCAATTTATATTAGTATATAAATATAATACTATACATAATTATATTTATTTTTCAACTTTCACCACAGCCACCCATACGTCAAAGCCAGCAGCACAAGAAGGAGGTAAGAACCACGCAGCAGGTATTGATGCAATGACTGATTTAATTCTTTAATAAATGTACAGTATGACAGACAGTAGTACACAGTGAGCTTACCTAGGAACAGTGATGGGTCATTTTTAAGTGTGAACCAACTGGAATCATTGATGTAGACCAAAATGTTTTACTTGAATTGAGGAATATTGGACCAGGATATGGCCAGCATAGTGTTACAGCCACCTCACAGCAAGAACGTCATGGGGGGTTCAAACCTACTGGCTGACAGAGACCTTTCTGTATGGCGTTTGCATGTTCTCTTTGTGCCTGTGTCGGTTTCCTCTGAGAGCTCCAGCTTCCTCCCACAGTCCAAAGACATGCGGGTTAGGCTAATTGGCTACTCTAAATTGCCCATAGGTGTAAATGTGAGTGGTGACATGTCCAGGGGGTACCACGAGTCTCTCTCAATATCAACTGTTGGCTCCAGCCCCCTACACAACTATCTACACGATATACAGTGGTGTGAAAAAGTGTTTGCCCCCTTACTGATTTCTTATCTTTTTGCATGTTTGTCACACTGTAATGTTTCAGATCGTCAAACAAAGTTATATATTAGTCAAAGATAACACAAGTAAACACATCATGCAGTTTTTAAATGAAGGTTTTTATTATTAAGGGAAAACAAAATCCAAAACTATATAGCCCTGTGTGAA
>NW_018127905.1:2813659-2833042 GCF_001952655.1 Monopterus albus | reverse complement strand
GGCTGACTTACAACCATTCTGCCAAGATGAGTGGGCCAAAATTCCTCCACAGCGCTGTGGAAGACTCATGGCAAGTTATCGAAAACGCTTGATTGCAGTTGTTGCTGCTAAGGGTGGCCCAACCAGTTATTAGGTTTAGGGGGCAAACACTTGTTCACACAGGGCTTTGTAGTTTTGGATTTTGTTTTCCCTTAATAATAAAAACCTTCATTTAAAAACTGCATGATGTGTTTACTTGTGTTATCTTTGACTAATATATAAATTTGTTTGACGATCTGAAACATTACAGTGTGACAAACATGCAAAAAGATAAGAAATCAGTAAGGGGGCAAACACTTTTTCACACCACTGTAGCTAATGAATGGATCTTTCGCTGTCAACCAAAACTAGACACAGAACTGTATCAGAAAGCTGGTGTTGTCTTTACAGCATCCTGCTGGTTTTCAGCCCTGTAGTGTGGAAATAACCTATATCTACTTATTAATGGTTTAGATTAAACTTTCTGAATATGTTTTCATCTGCAGCATACTCTTGGATTTTCTACCCTGACTGTAACAGGTTTTAGAAGTTAGGGAAAACTGTATATAACATTTTACATTGCATTTAGATGTTTACTTATAAAGTTATATCAGTGTACTCAAATATAATGATGCCATTGTTCTCTGTAGGTCTTAACCTGGGGGATTTTTTTGACAGCACTATCACCACCACCAAGGCCCCATTCAAGGTCCCTAAAGGCACCAAGGCCCCAGCCAAGCCTAAACCAAAGCCAGGTGAGAGAACGCAGTCCTGATGTTAAGTTGCAGTGTAAATTAGGATAATGTGGGGCATTTATTGTCAGACTAACTACTTACAATGTTGCAATTGGTGTTGGCTTCACATTCAAATTTAGCCTCACATTTATGATCAACTAGTCTGTAGCAACAGGCTGCAGTTCTTTACTGACCAAGTAGTTTGTTAGTTCACATAAACAATTTAATAATATTGGCTGTTGATTTTTATGTATGTCTGCATAGTCAGTACAATAAAATACTGTAGCTTAAGTCAAATCTGAACAACCACATCGCTTCAAAGTAAGCGACGCTGATCTTTTTTTTAGGCTGGTCGAGATACTGTACAAGTCACTTTATTTTGCAATAGCTTTGCTCTTTCACCTTTACAGCTGGTGCTGACCTTGACCTCAGTGATGCCTTAGACGCCAACAATGATATTGGTGGCAAGGATAAGAACAAGGGGCAGGGAGGTAGGTGGTCCAATGATTAAATAAGGAATTCATGTGGGATGGTGGAATTAAAGCCAAAATGGGTAGAATTTTAAAATTTTATCCTCCAAAAATATATGGTATCAGAATAATGTCATGATTAGTTTTTGAAATAAATTATAGTAAATTACTCATTTCTCACAATTGCATGTTAGAGAAACAAATCTGGAAAAAATACGGTTACATTATTTACATAATTTGCATTATTAGGGCTGTCACTCTTTCAAAACATTACTTTAAAGTAGAGAAATAATAATGCAATAGTTCCTGAAGAAACTGCGAGGGAGCGCAGGGAACTATTGCATCTCATGCTGCAGTTACTTGGCTTTAGTGGGGTAGTGATGGTAAAAGTTGTTCACTTACGGAGCTGTTCACTTAAAAGATTTGTTTGCACTACCAGCTTATTTATTCTCCCTTGGAAAGTTGTCTACTTCCACTATTTTATGAAGTCATAATGTTGAAAGCTGTCATAATTAAAAATCACCGGTTTATTTAGACTTTTCTCATCGAAGTCCAGGTGGATGGAATGGATTTGAGCATTTCAGTTGATCTTATACACACTTTGTGTTTGAGCCAGATAAGTGAAAGCACAACAGTAGTTTCACCACCTTCAGTTCAACAAAAAAATGTATCACAACAAGGGGTGATTTACTATGAATTGTCATTTTGAGTTTCTTGTTACCCTTTTGACATTTAGTGATTTTATTCTTCATTCTCGGTGCATTGTCATCTCTGTCTCCTCTTTCAGGTGGATTTTCTGACACCGATCTGATTGATGTGAGTAAAGACGATACCTACAAACCTGACAAAGGCAAAGGTAATGTCTCAGCTTTTATAGATACATTTAACAGTTAAAACAAATGTGAAAATTGACTGCTATTTTGTTTGTATAGGTGGATATCCAAGTGGTGACCATGATCAGGTCAGCCAACATGATGATAACAATACTGGTGAGATTTTTTTTCTATTTATTCATAAATGTATATCTGTTTGGCTACTTGAGCATAACGCATATCTGTGTTTGTGTGTTTCCAGGGACCACAGCAGAGGTGGGCACCATTGCAGGAATTGTTAGTGCAGTTGCTATGGCGCTGGTGGGTGCAGTCACTAGCTACATCTCCTACCAGAAGAAGAAGCTGTGCTTCAGTGTACAACGTAAGGTTTTTACATTACAGTCATATTGTAGAGTTGATGACAATGTCCCTTGGGACACACAACTACAGACCCTTTCAGACATGCATTCCTAACCAGGGGTTCATTTATGTCAGAACAAGCCGGATGCGGCACTTCTCAAATTGTGACCGGCACCTATTTTGATAGACCTGGCACCTTATTTATATATGAATAATATATACATACAATGTCCAAGGTCTAATACTTTTGGTACAACTAACCTTTTCCAGCAGCACATTAGACTAAAATTAGAATGATAAATACAATAAAAACAGGCAGTTAGGCTAATTGCATCACAACATAACCAGATCATGCAGGTCACACTGGGTCAGGTGCACATTCAGTGTAATGTTAGTTAGCTTCAGAACAAAAATGCGATGGTGGCATCAGTTGCAGTACTACATTAGTGATAGTAGTTACTGTTGCAGTTAGTAACAATAGTAATGGTGGCAGCGATAGCACACTGTTATTATAGCATGCTGTATATTAATACAATTGTAATAATGTCCTCTTGTCCTTTAACAGAAAGCCTGAATACTGACATGGTTAAGGCTGAGAACCCCGAAGGTGTGGTGGCTGCAGAACCACAAGGTAAACACACTGCTACCGCACTCTGCTCACATCTGCTAGATATTAAGTTCCAATCTCATCTATTCCCATAGTCCAAATATAACAAATATACAGCAATATATTTTCATAGAAAACACAGGAAATATACAGACACGGCATTTAACTATGTCTGAAATACAAACCCCAATTCCAATGAAGCTGGGACATTGTATAAAATGTAAATAAAAACTGAATACATTGACTTGCAAATCCTTTTTGACCCATATTTAATTGAATACACCACAAAAACAAGATATTTAATGTTCAAACTGATAAACTTTGTTGTTTTTTGCAAATATTCACTCATTTTAAATTGATTTTGCTGATTTTGTTGTTACTCTGGAACCCTACTTTCTCTGTCTGTATATCTCAAACCGTCACTTCTTTAGTTATATAACATGTTGTCAAAGGACTGCAGCTGAAAATCAGATCTCTGGCAAACACTGACTAATCTATTGAAATGTTGATTGACTGTGTGTTCTATTATGAAAGGAAAAAAAAACAAAACACTTCCTCATATTACCTACCGATTCAGTCGAACATCTCTTGTTATTCTGAAGTAGATGAATTTGATTATTCCTGTTTGTGTATTATGTCTCTGCAGTCCAACAGACTCTCCTGGAACCACCCCATGCTGAGCCTCCTACTGAAGAGAACGCTGTGTAATACACAGTGGTCACCCACCTACCTGTACTCTTTACCAAGCACCCCCACCTAGTCCCTCCAGCACACACACACACACACACACACTGTTTTCATTCCTTGTGGGAACTTTACATTGACTTACATTCATTTCCTGTAGACTTATCCTAACCTTAACCATAACCACTACTTGCCTAACACCTAACCCTGACCCTAACACCTAACCTCGCTCTAACCTTAAACCATGTTGACACCCTAAAATTTAGTGATTTCCTTGTGGGGACTAGCCTTAGGTCCTCACAAGGATGGCTGAGTCTCCACAATGTAAGTGTGTTAACAGGTTTTGGTCCCCAAAATGTAAGAGATACAAAGGCACACACACACACACATAAAGTATCAGCCTCAATACAAGATGGACCAGGGGTGGGCAATTCCTGTCCTCAAGTGCTACTGCCCTGCTTGTTTTCCACCTATCCCTTCCCTACCGACTGCTAATTACCTGGATCAGGTGTGCTGAGTCAGTCAGAAGCTGAAAGATGAAGGTGGCGTGAGGAAAGACAAAGTGAATTGATATCATCCAGCTTCTGATTGACTGAACACATGTGATCCAGGTAATCAGCAGTGGGTAGGGCAGGGACTGCTGGAAAACAAACAGGGCAGCGGCACCTCAGGCCTGAAATTGCCCACCCCTGGGATAGACAATATACACCAATCAGCCATAACATTATGACCACCCGACGGATGAAGTGAATAACTTTGATTATCTCGTTACAGTGGCATCTGTCAGTGTGTGGGGTATTTTAGATAGCAAGTGAACATTCAGTCATCAAAGTTGATGTGTTGGAAGCAAGAAAAACAGGCAAGCATAGAAAGTCAATTTTCACTTCTTTAGCATATTTTTATCACTGAATGGTCGACAAATATGTGCTCTTCCTGGCAGTAGAGCTATAGAAGCAACCAGATTCATTCAAGATGTGCTGTAAGCCTCAGTGACACGAGTGTACACAGTATGAGGCAGGTGGTCATAATGTTGTGGCTGATCAGTGTTAGTATGTAGCTGATTCTGTAGCTCTGTGCTGCAGTAGTGTGGCTTTGCAGACCATCTGCACTGAATGTGAACTATAAACTGCTATAAACATGGCCATCAGTGCATTGAACCTTGCCAAATGTAATGGAAAATATTAATGTATTGTTTATTCTTTGAAAACCACTGACTGTTTACTTAAGCATGTGATTCCTTCATTATGAGTTAGGGCTTCATTTATAGTGTTTTTTTCAGAGCTTCAGACACTGAATTTAGACTAATGGAAAAAAAAATCACAAAATGTAGTTTAAATTGGAGAAAAGACCTGGGCATGTGTCAAGCTCCTCTGAGTTCACAGAGTGCCAGTCACTGTACAGTGAACTGTACTGTGGACCAGTTGGTTTACAGATTGAATTTTGGGACTGATGTAGGGACTGGGCAAACATATCATAATGTTATAACAATGGCTCTGTTTCCTCATTCTGATACATAACTGATTATTTGTGACAAATCATAAATTTTACTTTTTTCGATGCATAATGATGGTAATCAAATAAGCTGTAAACAGGAAAAACATTTAAAAAAAACCCATGACTTGGAAGTCTGCTTTTGGTCTTCACACGTGTAGGAAGTGAATGAGTAATGTTTAATAATAGCCCCCAGATATCTTTTAAAAGCCTTGTAGCAACTGATCATGTAATCTCTTTTGAAATATGATAAAATATATAAATGGCCAATTAGCAGATAATGTAGTAATAACCGGTAGCCAGTTACTGCTACTTTACACAGGAAGTAACATGTTAAACGCATTAAGCCAAGATATTGACTCATAGAACTGAAGTTACATCAGGAAATAATAATACTGACTGACAATATAATTCTATCTTAGATTAGTTTCCCAACAGATGTTTACATTCGGCACCACTTGGGAAATGTATTGCTTTTGAAAGGGTTTGAGTAATACAGTCCGTTAAGTAGGCGAAGTACATTTTCATAGAACTGGACTTACAGCAGGTAACCACTGTTTGCATCATGGGACAATTACATCATTAGCTGCTTCATGATGCTTCATTTTTATTCTTCTGAGTTGTCTGTCTTACTATACAAGGTTGCCTTATTCAGATTCAGGATTGTTTGCAGTGGGAAAATATAGTGACCTACACTTTTTTGTTGACTTACAACCTTTGACCTTGTGTAGTGTAGATGGGTTAATAATGACATTTAATGAGCCTTTAATGACGATGCCTAATGAAGAAAGTCTGGAGAAGTCTGGTTTTTTGAAGTGGTGAAGGTAAATAATTGAATTGAACTGAAGATACAGCTGCTACATACTATATGAAATTCTTTGTGCTATGTTTTATTGAGTTAGCATTGAGGTGCCAGTGTGTACAAAAGCACTCTGAATAAATTTTTTCCCATGGTGACCATTATTTTTATCATTGTGAAAAATTCTATAGAGAAAGAGTACTAGGACAACCTGAGTGAAACAGCGTAGATAATGAAACAGGGTAGTGATCAGAATAAGCATTTTTGGAAGCTCCAGGTAGAAGCTGATTAAAAACAAACAAAAATGAACTTTTTATGAAAGTTACACCTAGTTTTTTCTTTTTCAAAACGTATTATATGAGGCCTAACAGTCATGATGAATGCATTTCCTTGCTCATATAACATTTGCAAATCCATTTATCTGTTCATTTTTTAATGCTAATGGATAGCTGAGTAGCTTACATATCCACTGGGCCACCGAGGTAGGAATGTGAGTCATGCCAAGGAATCTTAATTACCAGCCAAGTCAGTAACATACAGTATCTAGCCATTGGATTGCTGGGGTAGCGGGTGTGAGTTACAAGGCTTGTCAAATGACTATCCTAGCTTGGCAAGACGGTAGCCAGCCTTTCATTTACCACTGTTAGTCTTCATGACCAAATCAGTCCTGCTTCGACATAGATAGACTCTTGCATTTCCCCAGTACACTGAATGTTGGCACTTTTACTGGACCATAGTACTATGGTCAAAAACTCTACCTGATTACTCTTTTAAAACTGTACAAAAGCATAATTCATCATTAAAACCATTCTGAAATATTTCTGGTTGAAAATCTATGATATTATGAAAGGTTTGCCCAGTTTATTACCATTACATAAAGTGTAACAGTGAGACAGACATATCTTGTTAAATATCCCGGCAATAAAAATGCCTTTATGTGATTAGAGCAACTTTAAAAATTGTTTGTAGAAAACTCAGATAAGCCTGGTAAAAATTGCTCCACTCTCTCAACATGCGTATGCACCTGACTAATGAGTGTTACTGTCTGCCACAGTATCTTTTGTGACACTAGCAATGAGGGGTGCCAGAGTTAAAATCCTATAGATTGGAACTAATGTGTCTACACTATAAGAAAGAAATGGATTCATGTTTGTGGTGTTAAGACCTTAATATGATCTAAACAAATAAATGATGTGTTGTCCAACCTTAACTAAACACAAAAAGTGTCACAACCTGCTGGTTTTCTCTTTTTTTTGTGGCTGCAATTCACTGCCAGTCACCACATACAGTGGGTGATTGCAGAGTTGTCTATTTCCCTCCTGATTCTGTCATCACAAAGTGTGTTTTAGATTCTTTTAGATGATCTGACAATTAATTTATATAAAGTATATGAGGGCCCTTACCTGGTAGACTTAAAAATGGCCACCATGGGAATATGATTAAGAAGAGTGGAAAGGTGCTGTAGTGGTGATATTGATGGGATGTCCGAAAAGGAATGAAGGACGGCAGAAAACTGAAGTCAAATTGGGGTGTGAATTATTTTGCACCACCACATAAACAACACTTAAGATCTTATGTATTTTAAAAAGTAGAACTCTGCTTAGCTGTGTAGATGAGGTTAGAAGCAATTGTTAGCTTTAGAATCATGAATAGTGTCATAACTGTTGCTTTTGGGAAGCTGTGATGGTTGTACATATTAGTGTGAGTAGTTCTGTGTTTGTACTTATTGAACTGTGTAAGAGCATATTTATGCTTTGTATTAGAATATAATCTTTAGTGTGTTTAAAAATTTTTATCTGCTCTTTTTACATTTTGTACCCAACTTGAATTTTTCTAATAACTAAGCTTAACTTTTGTGGATAGTAATTGGTTCCTAGTGAGTGAGTTTGTTCTGTATTGCCAGTGGTTTGTTGTTTTCCTCAAGACACCTGGGGGGTGTTTTTCGTCCATCGCTAAACAGATCCAAGATCAAAGCAGTAATTGTGGATTTTCCAATGCTGGCTAAGGTTATCTGCTTATCTTTACAATTAAACAGTTGTATTCCATAAACATTTAAGAATTATTTCATTGTTCACATCATCATATTTGTTCATGTAGTTGTCTAAATATGTCAAGCCCTCAAATGTTAGGAACTTCATATGTATTGATACAATCGCTTCAAAAAGCCACTTCATCATTTTTTGCTAATTTTACAGTCGCAATGTTTTCGATTTCCAAATTAATTTACTATACATACTATTTACAACTTTAGAGCATTCACTTTACAAAGACGGTTGTGTGATCGCAGTTGGTTGTGTGAGGGTTCAAAAATATTGTACATATAGCACTCTGTAAATGAAACCTGCCCTGAATCATGGACTGGCTGATTTTAAGGCATCTTTATTTGTTTGCTTTTTGGATATTTCCAAGCTTTCCAAAAAATGTTTCACAGTCACAGTTATGAGTTGAGCCCTTTGTATAGTTCTTGCACTGGGCTTTACAGTGCCATGCACCCTTCTGTAAATCTCTACAGTCACATAATTTTGGATAGTACTTCTTGACATGCTCCTGGTTCCTTGGCAGTGATGGGCTGGTTTGTCTGTAGTACAGTACCCCTGAGGCATTCGGTTCCTCTTCCACCCACCACCTTTAAAAGGATTAGCAGTTCGATTCCCAGCTTGTCCAGTCCACATGTTGAAGTGTCCTTGAGTAAGACACTGAACCCCCAGTTGCTCCTGGTGATGACACCAGTGTTTGAATGTGTGAGCATTTGGGAGGGGAATGGGTGAATGGCCAAGTAGTGTGGAAGTGCTTTGGGGGTGCTGCAATGTATAGAAAAGTGCTATACAAGTATAAGACCATTTACCAACTAAAAGCATGCTGCCAAGCACACAGTCGGCATAGGCTTTAAAAAAACGTTAAGAACAAAGATGCAAGTAGAAGCAAACATGCATTAACACATGGCATGAATCTGGCATATGCAGTGATTGGTAACGAGCTACCATTATGCATTTTAATGACATGAGCATAGTCTGTATTAGAGGTCAATATGTGAATGTTTGAATGATTGTAAAGATGTCTTTACATCATGTTCTTAAAGTCCCCATGTCATGCTCATTTTGCTCATTTCCAGCCATTTAATGTTTAATCTTGGGTACATCTAGATTAGTGTTGCACCCTTCATAACTCCAAATAGTCCTGTTCCTAAAATGAGAGGATAGTTTGTGAACACGCACAACTCCTGTTGCTTGTGTTGGGTTGAAAGTGGAGACAGCGAACCACGACAGCATTAATTAATTGAATTTCTCCTCCATAGATAGGTAAACAATGGTGTATGTACCGCATGGCATGGGCTCTTTAAGCTTTTCAGATACTGAGAAAGAATAGGCTGTATTTACCTGAAAATAGGGCCCAGTGGTGAACGCAAGTACTAGGATCAGGTGTGTATAGATGTGTTCAACAAGATTTTGAAATTATGCTGACCACCAGCGCATTTTGGGTGCAGCCTGACACAACAAGGAAGAGAGACAGAGTAAATTATTAGTGGGAGGAGTGTATTATGAGCAGTTGGAATTGGGGCGTGCTTTAGTAATGGCCAGTCAAACCAGTTCCTCCCCTTTTAAAGCACTGCTGGAAACCTGATTATGACTGATGTCACTGTCATGACAAGGAAATATATAAGAAGAAGGATACTTTCCCTGTATCTATTTCTCCTGCCAGTTATGTGGTCTGTTCCTGAATTGTGATGATAAAGATATTTATTGTGGAAGCACTGCACATAAATATTCACTCAGTAGTCCGCTAATATGACTGACCAGCTGTAGTGCATGGAAGGACTCTGGTCCTGTAACCAGCACAAATAATAAAGCATACAGTAAATTACATCTGTGCCCAGTGTGCCAAATACAGGGGGTCTCGGGGTTATTTGCAAGTAACTTTATAAACGTTTAATTGTTTTTATAATAATTCAATAAAAATATATTGTAATCACTGCATTTATGTTGTGAACCAATAGGGATCATCTGCCAGAAACTGATTCATAGTAAGTTATTCAGAGTGAACTCTGGCAGATTAGTTGTTGATTTAATGGTCAATTTTAAGTGTAGCTGTTAAAAATATTGGGGTGCTTGTTGCTGTGCTTTCCAGAGTAGAAATTTGCAATATACCTGCATTTGGGATAGAAGGTGGTCCGAATAGGTTTTAATGTTAAAAATATTTTGGGTCAAAACGAGCACAAAAATCGCACCACACTGCCTAATCGGCATAAACACGGCCTCAGCTGTGCCTCTCTTACCACCTTATTCATGGCAGGAAAATGCAAAAACAAATCAGTGCACAAAAAACATAGACTTGTGCGCAAAGGGAAATTGCAAAAAGAGTGCGTTTGAAGCTCTGCCGGCTTTGCGCTGGCAGGAAAATAGTCCTGTGAGCTGTAAATAGTGTTGGTGGCCTATAAAAACAAGTGTGTTACATACTGTACTGTAGTATGTGACTGGATGCAGCACAGTCCATCATCAATGGACGGGACAAATTCACAATGGATTGAATGTATACAATAAGAAAACTGCTCTTTTCACAAATTTAACTGGCACAAAAACATTTACAGGAAATGGATAACTGACAAATCTGGCAAAAGCCAAGCTGCATGAAAACATGTTCAACACATTTGATGATTAAGTCACAAAGAGATCTTCTGTGTGGTCATTGGTCATGCCCCATTTCTCATCAAGAGTCCAGCCAGCTGCGATGGAAAACTCCCAGGGCCGATATATCAGAATCAGATTTTTTAAATTTTCAAGTAATCCAATATTAGTTGTGCTTTGCTGTTTTTAACTTTCTTGTCATTGATTGATTTTTGGAAACAGTCGAGAGCGATGCAACAAAGGTCTTCAGTGGGACTCGACAAAAAGACTTTCTTGACATTATCCAACATAGTTGTGAGCTACTTATTGAAATTGACTAGTGTGTTGTGTTCAGGGACTATTGGTAATTGGAGTAAAAAAAAAAAAAAAACGTTAAATGCTCATTTTGTGAGAGTCATGTCTGTCCTGTCGGCTCTAACTCAAATGGTGCTTCTCTCTTTGCCTTATGCAAGTCCCACAAGGACGCACTGTATTCATCTAACACACCTTAGCAGCAGCTGAGCATGAGAAACCCCCACTGCTTTTACTTCCTTTGGGTGGTTACCTTGGAAGACGAAAGTCCCTTAGATGCCACTGAAAGGTGTGAGTGTTAAATCAAGCTCAGTCTGCTGTGTGCTTGAACTTAACACAAAGAAAACACAAAATAACAAACTGTTTACTGAAAGTATTAAATCTCCTCAAGTGCTATGGCAGAAACCTTTGGGTTGTAGCAAAAATACAAATTCACCAACGATGTAGCAGTGATTGAGACTGAGTTTGTGAATCATGCAGTTATTATTGGCACTGTGAAAGTTGATACTGCTTTGAAAATTTGATTCTCCAGAAACATCTGTAACATTGCTGTTTTGAGCAGGCTACCAGACTGATACGAACAAATCTAATACTGTGACAGCCCTGTCACTGATAGCAAGGATGTGATGCTTGCCTAAGCATCAAGATAATGTGGACTGAGTCTCGCAAGGCTGGATTACCACCGAGCAAAAAGGAGGTCATTTTACTGTGTTTTTTTACTTGGCCACGTTTAACCCAGTGTAAAGGATTCTGGTGGGGTATTCTCCTTTAGATCATGGCTCACAACAGCCAAGTTCGAATGTTGTAAAAGATACTGTTGTTGTGTACATTGGGCTGGGAGACAGTTGGCAGATGTATGCGATTCCACGAAGACAGATCTACAGAATCACCAGTGGTGTTCTGTTTAGGGAACATATTGTCTGAAGACAGGAGGCGGTTTATAAAATCAAGGCTCTCAGCAATATAACTTGACCTTATGTATAGAAAGCTAATTCCAGGTTCAAGACTTTAGTGTGTCCTTCAAACACATTAAGCGCTTTAAACCAACACCAGCATATCCGTTCATATGGAAGTGGATGGTAATTGCCAGAATCAGCTTGATTAATGTCAAATATTTAGATTTAACAATAAATTATGTTAGCCAGCTAAAATGATCCGGTTTATTCTCATCAAGGTAACTCACTTCTTCAAATGCAGTTTTAGGTCAGATCTTAGATATGAAGTTGTCTTGAATAAGAATGCACTCATTTTGAAATAAAACCACCATATAAAAGAGTTGAAACCAAGATCAGATATTAAATTGAGTGTTGATCATATGACAGGTCTGAAAATTAATTAAATGGCAAATTAAATGCAGGCCAAAAGCAGACATTAGGTAATGATACATTTATTTATATTTGGAATAAGACTAACATATGCCTGTTTGGGCCAACATACTTGTTGCTATGACAACAGCTCTGGATAAATTTTAAGACAAAATTTAGAGGGACTGAAAAATTAATGCTTTTGTCAAATCGTCAATAATCTAATCAAGCTAACTCCATGTACAAAGCATAAGCCATGGACTAGGTTTAATCTTGACTTTAAGCCTATCCAGGAGCAGGTTTTGTCTTCAAAGGTTCTTTACAAACATGCTCCATGAACCAATTGTATATACTATCTAGATTTTTTTTTTTTGTTAGCTTGCATTTTAATACACCTCCTTGGTGTCCAAGCTCTGTATGGAATCTGCAACATGTATTATATGACAATTGTGCCTGAGTTTTTCTACAGCAAAGACAACTTGTGTGGATGCACTCACATGACACTGACATCCTATCCAACACTGTCCTCCCCCCGCAGCACATGCGAGTGCCTGTCACTGTCATGCTGAGCCAGCCGCAATCCTTCAACCTCACTTTCTGATTCAAAACCAAGTGGTGAAAACCAACAGTCACATCTTGTTCCCACTGTGAAACAAATGAGAGCCCAGCAAAAATACAAATTTGACATTTGAGGGTTGGCTTTGCAAAGCTACCTGTCATATACAACACAAACACACTTAACCAGTGCACTTGTTGTCATACACACTTTGCATGAGTTTTTTTTCTGCATACTGTATACACTTGTAGCTTAGGAGTGTTGAATTCTGTCTTTCTGACAACTGAATGTTGAACAGTCTTCATTGCTTGAAGTGTGATCGTGAGCTCTGCTTTCTCTCTTATTCCACTATGATAACTCTGCCAATATGTTACAGGTACATGTTAGTAATATGAAACCAATAAAATAAACAGAAAAATTACAAGAAAGAGACTGGAATTTTGGAATCATTTATTTTTTAAAATGGAATGTCAGAAGTGATTATGGCTCATTAAGGGGGGTTGTGTCTATGTTTACACAATCAAAAGTCGCACTTAAGCTTCCACAGGTTGTCAGTGTGATTTATAGGTTACATTACAAAAAAGTAAAGGACAGAGTGATTGGCAATGACTGAAAAAAAAAAAGAAATTCACACTTTGGGGATGTGAGACCAGTGACATGTTTGACACATGAAAAGGCAATGCAATTTGTTAGACAAATAAAGGAAAACATGAACAGTGAGGCAGTATTCAGGTAGCGAAGAGGAGAAAGAGCAACTGTTGACCTGTGCAGAACTGTGGGATCACTTTCTGTTTGCTGGTCTGTGTAACAGTGGCAGTGTTTGCATGTGGGAAGTAGGTGAGGGATCACAGTGCCTTTACAACCGGGGTGGGGTCTGGGAGGTGGTATTCACTACATACTGAAGATAGGAAATAAAAAACATTTATAAAAAAAAGAAAAATGATTCTGTTAAGATTTTTTTACTGTTCTTTTTTCCTAATTTATGGAGACAGAGCACTTAACATGATGATGGAGCTGATCATTTAAACTCTAATCTAAAGATCACTGATAACTCAAATAAATAAGTAGAGGGAGCATGCAGTTGTTTTATTTAAACACTAAATATAACTGCAATTATTAGTAACGTGAATAACAGAACCCTGAGACAATGTAATATTTATTTATGCAAAAATAAAAACACATACTGATCAAGCCGGTGGTGGTTTTACTGAGGATCAAGTCTGAATTAAATACAGTGGAACCTTGGTTTTCGTGATGAATCCGTTCGACAAAGTCAGATGAAAACTGAATCATATGAGAACTGAAGCGATATTTCCCATAAGAAATAATGTAAATCCAATTAATCCGTTCCAGACACCCAACAATATTAACAAAAAATGCATTTTATAGAGAATAACTATATTTTTACATACAGAAAACAATGAGAAATAAATATAAATGACTAATGAAATGGATAAATGAACATTTAACATCACCTTTACCTTTATTCAAGATTCTTGTTGGCGTATGGAAGACGGCGAGGAGGGGAGAGGGAGGAGGAGAGGTTATTGTTTGGAAGGGAAATCCCCCTCCATAAGGACTTCATGTATCAAGGCCCAATCTGGGGTTACTTCCCTTCACTCATTTCTAATGTAAAATGAGTGGCCGAGTCACGTGGGCAGGCAGACGGGTTTGGTACGGACTAATGACGCTGAACCGACCAATCAACTGTACAAAAACCGAGCAGACGTACGAAAACTGGGACAAAATTTCGACGAAATACAGTCGTTGAAAACTGAATCGTACGAAAAGTAGGGCATACAAAAACCGAGGTTCCACTGTAAATGTAACAGAGGAATCAGATGTAATAGTCCCTCACACTAATAACATGTGTAGGGGTCTTTTAATGTGTGTATCAGACAGCAGAGTGCAGGGGGGTTCCTGTGGTGTGATTTGGGGAAGGCGAGTGATCAGAGGAGGAGGACTGGGAGTGGGAGTGGGAATAGGCCTCTTTTTGCAGTTCCTCTACCTTCCTCTGCAGTTCTGCTTTCAGAATCAGCAGTTCCTTCAGAGTCTGGTGCACCGGCACCTGAAACACATGAATACATATTATTTATACAGAAATGATCAAAACCACAGATTATGAACTGCCTATCTGTGGTCCCATTTTAGAAGGGTGTCTCCTACTGTCAGTAGCTGCTGCTAAACATTTCAACACTTGACCACGACTCCAGGTGTATTGTCCTTGAGCCAGGCTTCTTTTACACCCTGAGAGGATGAGCTGAAGTGAAGCTTCGCAATGAACCTGAACACAATGGCCATTTTGGGACCTCTCATATCCATTTATTTAGATTTTGGGGAGATGTGTTTAAACCAAAACCACCACATCCATGCTGTACCTGGACCTATGTTCATACATGCCAAACTTCTACATCACTGCTTTAAATAGTTCATTACCCCCCACAGAGGCAGTGTACCTGTGGTCTCATGCGCGGGTTCCAGCGAGCATAGTAGCTGGTCCACAGCTCCAGGTGTCTGGAGGAAACCAGCGGATACAGAACATGGTGTTCATAGTCCACATAGAAAGGGTTGGTGAAGTCCTCAGGCTGGCTGGTAGGGGGACAACACCAAGCTGTCAGAAAACCACTCCTTTCATTCATTCTGCTCATATCAATGACGGAGCAAGCTTACCTGTTAATGTAGGACCACAGGGACACAGTCTGGGTCTGCACCTCCTGCACAAGGCAAAAGAATCTTAATTTGACAGGGCTCTTCTCATCCATGAGCCCTTGTTACCAGAGGAATGTATGCAGTATGTACCTTGGCTGCCCTCTCCTTCTCACTGTTATAGAGGAATGTACCAAACAGACAACTGTAGAGGTGGTCCAGCATTGTGATCAAGAACAGTTCATTGAACTCAAAGGCTGCTGGGAACTGCAGTCAGAGAAAGAGAAGTGATTATGGGTGGAGTGGCAGCTCATGTACACATGAGTAGTCTCATCCTGATGAGCATATGATACAGTACATATTTTTTAGCATGCTGCTTCATGATAATGAGCAATCAAGCCTTTATTCAGGCCTGATCATGAAACTTTTTGCATCAAGGTTTATAAAGCCCGGTGAAAAATTCTGACCTGTCGAGTCATCTGCCAAACACAGTCGATAAACTGGACGAAGAGAGGGGAGCGCTCTGAATTAGCATGGTTCTCATCACCATGACCCACACGCTAAAAGAGAAAAAAAAATTTCAACAAACATCAGTTTTGAACGTAACATCAGGTCTTCATAATTCTGCAACTACTGCTCAACATAAAGACAGTGGGATGTGTATAAGAGTGATTGTAACAGACTGCAATCTGTTTTGAGTAACAACCAACTCTATATTACATTAAAGTCACTTCCATAAAAACATCAGGTAGATTGTAGCACTGGTTCATGCTTCATACAAACAAACCTTAAAATAAATTTGGACACATTAATGCAGAAGTAACTGCATGCAAAACACAGTGATCTACATTATAAATGTGTTTAGCAGTCTAGTATATGAATGTGGCTTTGTAAATGTAGTTTTGCCATACAAGCGGACTCATGAATGATGCCAGTAAATTCCTTAAGGTGGCCCTGAAAGCTTGTCATCACAAAGGGTGTAGTTCTCAAAAAGCTTGAGAACACTGGTATACACATGTGGACAAAACTGTTGGTACCCTTCATTAAAGAAAGAGAAGATCACAATGGTCAATGAAATAACGTGAAACTGACAAAAGTAATAAATAAATAAATAAAAATTTACTGAAAATTAACTAATGAAAATGAGACATTGCTTTTCTACTATCTACTACAGAATCCAGCTACAAACACGTAGGAACACCTCTGAATATAATGTAGTCCAGTACAACATCACTTTTAACTATGACCTTAATAGTAAACATTTTATACATTTATGACAATTTTACCAAAAACTGAAACATTTTGAGCTTCATGAACACACATGTTAAGGCAGAAGTGTTGCACTGAATTGCATACAATTGTGGAGGTGTACCTAATAAAGTGGCTGGTGAGTGTAACTGTTTGCTATTACTTTAAGCACATTGTGTCTGTCTATAACGGTCAAAGGTCAAAGTGTTTATTTGTCATATGCACAGTTAGGAAACATGTTTCCCTGTACAATGAAATTCTTAATTTGCCGTCCACATGAATGCCACAAAATACAAGTGAAAGATGAGCAATAAAACAAATCTAAATAGGCAGTAACACAAATCTAAGGCACTTTAAAGCAGCAAGTGAAGGAAGCACAATAAAAATACAACAAGAACACAATATAACATATAGAGAATATATGCTACGTGGGAGCCGTGAAGTGCAAATATTCAGCAGTGAATGTGCAATTATGCAAAATGAGTGTGTAAACAGTACAGGTGGAATTACATGTGGTTAGGAGTCTGATAGCAGTCGGAAAGAAAGAGTTGTCCTGTATTTCATAACTGTGATCTAGATAAAAATCATTACAAAGGGATTTACATCCTTTTGTTTGAAATTATATTCATTTCATCAAAATAGGTTGTGATTATTTAGAATGCTCTTACAATGTTTTTATTTTACCAAATTGGTAGCAAAAAAAAAGAAATGATCAAGAGAAGGATCAGAACTCCCAGTTCCTTACCGCCGCAAACTTGTGTCCAAAACTAATCCACTCCTTCTCCACCAGAACCTGTACACACAAGCACACACACACACAAACATTATAACATATTACAGATGAAGACTACAGAATAAAGCTGATAAAGACGTAGTGGTCTGTGGACCTGGAATCCATGGAGTGTGCGGTAGTAGCTGTCCAGCATCAGCATGGCCAGAGAGGTGAGCTGAGCAGTTCTGTCCCAGCCGTCACTGCAGTGAACCACCACCGATGTCTTTCCAGACTCCAGCTTATCAGCTATCTTTGCTGCTCCGGCTAATAACAGCTACACACATTTCCAGTAAAATAATTTATACACCCTCTGCAGTTAATAATTAACTTAGATATTTTTATAAATTGTAAACAAACTAGACAACCAATGTACTATAGTGGTAGAACAACAACTATTATTCTTCATTGCGTTTTTTTATGTGTTATTTACCCTTATGTACTCCAACCAGTGTGTCTGGTCTATAGATGAGTGCCAGTGATCTTCATCTATGGTGGGATAAACTACATCCTTCATCTTCCTCAGAGACTCCCTCATTACATGGATGTTGGGAATTTCCAGGAAGTTCAGCTCCACGTTAGGATAGAAAGTTTCACTCTCATAACCTCCATCCTTTGCCTGCATGTTGCAGAGGTGGAAAAATTAAAACGCAGAGAAAACAGTCTGAATCAACATGTAATTAAAAGAGAGGGACAAATACAGTGAAAATGCATGTACCTTTCCTTTTAAACATGCATGTGTGTACCTTGTTAGTGACTGCCACACTACCCTGCCGGGCATCAAAGACAGTGAGCTTATGGGACTGGGCGTTGGCATCCATGATGATCTGCAGCAAGCGTTCATCCTCTTTACAGCGACATTCTGAAGGTCCAACTAAAGGCTGGCTGCAGCGTACAATGGTGGCCTGAGACTCTGGGTGAATCCAAGACAAGACCTGCAAGAAAAGCAGGACAACTTAAGGACAAGGAGAATTCTCCACTGCCCTCCAAACTATTCATAACACATCAGTGAGCCATCCCACCACACTGGGTTATAAGTTCCTTCATTACCATGAACTACTACCATCCTACCATCATTGTGTCACAAATACTCAACAGAACACCAAATGTGCACTATTAGTAAACACCAAAAACACTATTCACCTGTTTTTGAGTAATGTTTGTCAAAAATTACAGTGAAAAAAATAAAGCACTGAAACCAAAATTGTTTATTTATAAGAAGGATGTCCTGATTCAGTTTTTTTTGGCCCAGATATCGATTTGATTATTTTAATATTAAGTATTTGCTGATACAATTCTCATCTGATATTTATCTACAGTAAATGTTTATTAAATATCTCATTAATTGAGAATGAAATTAATCTGGGACACTGTATTTTTCAGGAGCTTCTTGATCAGGTCCTGGTTCCAAAATATTAAGTTTATTATCTTTAATTATTGATACGAATAAAAGAATAACTGGGAGCTGGACAACACACTCAGATTTACAGATTCATTACAGGGCAGATACTAACTACTGTGTCGTATCTGTATGTGGACACACTTTGTGTCCCCTGTCCAATTCAGATATACTTGGTTGACAATTTAATAATTCTGCATTAACAGGTAGCGGCTGTCATAGCACCACTGGACAATATTATAAAACTTACCATGTCTGCACTGAAAGCATAGCAGGGGCAGAGCATGCAAATCAATAGAGGGTCGTGCTTCTGTCTATACCAGGCATGTGTTCACTTGTGCAGGGGAAGCACTTGGTTCAAAGTTCAAGTTCAAGGTCTAAGTGTTTATTTGTCATATGCACAGTTAGGAAACGTGTTTTCCTGTACAATGAAATTCTTACTTTGCCGTCCACATGAATGCCACAAAATACAAATGAAATATAAAGTAGATAAATAAGTAGCACAAAATCTAAGGCACTTTAAGCAGCAACAAATGCAGCAATATAATAAAAAAATATATAAGAATATAATAA